>NW_009592949.1:122809-160026 GCF_000690535.1 Cariama cristata | reverse complement strand
GGAAAGAGTACAAAGTTAATTCGGAATTGGACTGAGACAAGCATTAGTAGAAATTTCTCCCTGAATACAAATTTAGCACAAGCTTCTAGCCAGGATGTGAATGAAATTGCAAGTACTGTTAACTTACCTTAACCTTTTGACTGTTGCAGCTGTAGCATGTTAAGATGTGATGCAGTTAGTTAATAAGTTGTGGCATCTACTAGGTCTTGAAATGCAAACTTGAACAAAATGCTAAAATAATTTTTATTTCTGACTATTCAGTTTCTAATGATCCCTACCATACAGATCCAAGAGATCCATTTTAATTCAGATTAAGCCTGTCATAATACTCCTAAAGTAATAAGTTAATGCTTCTACCTTTATTTGTTTTAACATGTGCCTGTCTGTCTTCTTTATTCATTGCTTCTCATAGATTTGATTTTTTGCCTGGCTCATTAATGCTGTGACTTGCTTGTGACTTTGGTACATTGTTCCCTTTCAAGACAGACTTGTCTTCATGTTTAAAAATAATCATTACTGGGTAATTTCTATTGCATCAAAATTGGTACCAGTGGATGGGCCTTTTTTTGTGCAATGTTCCATCACATTAAAAAAACAAACCCAAAACTCTTTCATGCTGCAGTGTTTTTCAATATGAAAAAGTTTCGTTATGTGTGTTTTTACTATTTACAGCCCTTTAAAATAGGGAGGGGTGGGCTCTTAGGACTACTAAAAGACCTGTCTGCAGCTGGGATTGAGCCTAATTTATCTGGCAGCCAGAAGAGTTGGACTGTAGTCTCCAGAGCTATCAAATCATTCCTTAGGGCTGGCATTGCTACTTGGATGGACTGCGTTAGGCATGTTAGTTGTTTGGAAATCTGCAAAGCAATTGTTCTGACTCTTCAGTGCAGAAGATGTGAGCTAAAATAACATATGGGAGAAATTTACAACTTCACCTAATAATTTGCTGCTTGGCAAATTGTTTTCAGTACTGACAGCACAGGAGTTTATAATGAATACTTTTAAAATTGTACTCCAAAAAAAAAAAAATAATCGGGCTATTCAACTGCTTAAAGCCCCAATTATCACAATCCCTTGTTCAGGGAGAATGAGGAAGACAGAATTCTTAGGTCTTTTTGCAATTATAAGTCTGCAAAACTGTATTGCCATACTTCACAGTACCCTCTTACATTTTAGGCTGTAATTCCCTTTTACTCATATTAAAAAGAGCATTCTTTCTTTAGCAGAATACAAGGATAATAGTTAAAGTTTCATTTGATCTTTTATAGTGACAGATTTCTAGTACCTGGTATCACTGATCTAGCACTGAGAGTAAAAAATGAAGTTCCGTGATGACTTCTTTGATAATCATTTCTAGATTTTGAGTTTTTACACTGCAATTTAAAAATATTGTTCAAAATCTTGACCAAAAATACAGTGGGTTTTGTTTTGTTTTTTAATTGTGCTATCGCTGCTAGCTGTTGCTTTTGAAGTGTTTGCTATTGTTCTGCCAAAACTTTTGGTGGGTTTCCTTTGCTGAATGTGGAGAAGGACATAGGTGAGCATCTACATTTTGATCATTTACACATATTTGGTTAGGGCCTTCAGTCAGATTTTTAGTTCTGTAAACTTACTTTAACAATGTGAGATTCAGGAAACCTATGTTCTTCCCTTACAGAGCTAACAATATACTTAAATCTGAAAGACAGATGAGCTGGTGGTTAAATCTTAACTGATATGTGCCTGTCTTTTCAGTGTGGGTCAGATGATACTTAAGTGTAAAGGGGTGCGCTATGTCTTTTTCCTCTGCTGTAACAGGGAAACTATGGCTTTGATTGTGATTAAGTAGTCTCAAGCAATGCAAATTAATTGTACCTAAGATACTTGTTTTCTTCCTCTATTACATTGCTGCTTACTGATACCTGAGCCTGTTTGTATATGGGTTTGAAAGGCACATTTTTTGAAACCTGTTTGTGAACAGCTTCATGTTTTGCTTTATTTTACGATTGAGGGATTACATTTTTCCACAGATAAAGCTATGGAAAACTTATGTTTCTCCTAAGTAAATCTGATTCTTACCTGTCTTTTGAAGCCTAGAAACATTTAATCTTTTAGAATTGCATTTTCTGGGAAGGAATATTTGAGTGTAAAAGCCATGGTTGCATTTTACAGTGTGTAGCAGGTATAAAACCAGTGAAACACCCAACCTTTTGTGGTAGCAATAGGTGAGTGTGTGAAACTTACTGAATATAACTGACTTCCAAAATGTCCTAGCAATAGAACTGTAACACTGCAAACTTGTAACTAAATGTTATAGACCATAGCCTTCCTAATGACAAATTGAGAGCTGCTGCTGATCTTCTGTGCTTTAATTAGAGTGAAGTAGGAAGTCGATGAAGTCAAAACTAAGATTTGACCTCAAAACTAATCAGTTGTAGCTTTCCTGAGGTTTTTAAAATAGTTTAAATTTTCATAGTTTTGACAATTACACCTTAAGTTTTTCTACCAAAAATGTGAAATCAAATCGGATATCATAAATCTTAGCCAAAGGTGTTTATGGCATCGGCTCTGGAATACTTTATCAGAAGTTAGGAGAAGCCTATATGAGAGAATTGATTTTTAAAGCATAAATGCCTATTCTCTGGAGACAAGAGAAGATGGGACAAGTTGCAGCAATTTCCTAGTTGCACTGATACTTCAGTTTAGCAAACGATAACATAGTTCCACACAGAGTTCCACTCAACTCTCTTTTTTTTTTTTTTTTCCCCTTCCTTTTATTTTGATCTGCTCACTACTGTTCCTTACTTTGCGGAATAAAAAGGTGTGATGTGAGATTCTTAAATCTCATTCACTGTGTCCTGACAGTTCAGAGAAGTGCAAAGCATAGGAAAGCAGAATCTGGCAAACAGCTGCCACGTTCTGTTATATTTATGGGGTTTTGTAAGATTGTCTGCCAGAAATGACCATACTCAAAAAAGATGCTCAGATAGAAGTCTTTGAACACACTTCTTGCAGAAACGAAGTGATTGTTGATACTTTATGTTTTTTACAGAAAGTAGAGTACTTTGCTATACAAACTGGCCACAATAAAGTGTCTTGAGACATCTCGAAAGATGAAAAGGAGTTTAATTTGAGAGCTGCTTGAGACTTAAGACCAAAAGCTTAGGAAGAGGAATTGCCGTTAAATATTTTTCTGTAGTTTAAATTACTGAACTTTATTTATCATTGGAGAAATTGCCTTTGTGTTGTTGATAACTTTTAGAATAAGGCTGATCCCACTGGTTCTGCTTTGTGATGACAAACTTTCAGTTGAGATGCTCTGTTCAAATTAAAAAGCAAACATGTCTTTTTGCAGACTTTATTTTCTCCTGTAGTGACTCCTTGCCTGATCTTAGGGCTTAGTTGGCAGTTATTCAGAAACGTGGCATTCTCTGTAAGGTATCTGTTTATGCTATCTGGGCCATCTTGTGATTGCTGTCTGCTCTTTGCTAAAGATCAGTAGGATTGGCTTTGCTGTAGAAATTCTTGATTGCTCCATAGCTAGCACAAAGTGAAGAGCAGCAATGGGTCGGAGCAAAGCAGCTGTGCAGTGAAGAACACTGCCTAGGTGTGGTGAGCTGTGAAAGTTTACCCTCTTATTGTGGAGGAGTTGGTCTGTATGTGGGAGAGGAAGAGAAGCAGGTAGCTGTGGTGATTTTGTTTCATTTTACATCATTTGAGACAAAATTGGTGACTTTTTGTCTCAACACATGCTCAGGGTGACCAACTGAAACGTGTGGCATTTGATTGTGTTGCATTAAGGCCTGTGGGACAGAATGAGAACAAGAAGATGCCTGTTGCCTAAGAGAGCAGAATGAAACTTTACTGAATTGAAAATGCTGAAATAAAGCTGCGTCATTGTCATAGATTTATTCGATGCACACATGGACAACATGTTGATCTGTAGGCAGTAACTCTTACTAAGCAACCTGCAGGTTAGATCTCATACAGTTAGTAATCTTACTTTGTGTGTTGATATTAGCAAAGCATCACAAGAAAAAGCTGAGAACTTCGAAGTACTGAGCTTTTTTAAACCTCCAGCTGGAAAAAGACATGCTTAGAGCTAATTATTTTAAGTTTGGGGAATCAGTTAGCTTCCAATTTCAGGTTTTTTGGTTAAATGATTGCTTTTCCAATAGTGAAAAGTAATTGGTTCCATGTTTGGACTATGGATAGATTCCAAAACCAATTTTTAGAGTTTAAGTTTTAGATCTTGTCATTAATTTTATGGGTTTTTTGCTTTCTCTTGCTTTTAAAAACAGCGAATATTAGTATTGAAGAGTAAACTACAATAAGGGTTATGTTTTTAGCACCTTCTTGGTGTGTTCACTTTTTGATCTGGATATATTCAAAAGTCAAGGCCAATGTTGATAAACCAGTATCTGTAAAACATGTTGAAATTTTGGGGTAATTTGTGCTATATGAGAAGTCTTGGTTTATTATAGAGAGTTCGCCACTTTGGAGACCCTTCCACGTTACATGTTCTTGAGAAACAAGGTACAACGATGCCTGTTTTCTTCTGTAAGGGTACTGCAGCTACTTAGAAGACTGCAGGAGACACTGCTTTCTGTTTTAAAAAAAAAAAAAAAAAAAAAAAAAAATCGTCAGCTCTTTCAGTCAGCAAGTAGAATGGTGAGAAATTTAAACAACTTTTATGTGTTGATGTAACTTCATGAATAACTGTAGGACTTGTGTCTTTCATTTGAAGATTGAGTTTTGTTATAGTGGAGGAAGTGGCTCTCGGAGCAGTTCTGAACGTCTTGCAGGTAACAAAGTAGTCCTCAGAGGTCTAAGATTAAACAGTTTCCCTTAGCTGAGCAACCAGGTAACTTCAGGAGGTTACCCTTTTCAGAAGGTCTGAATATAGCTGCTCCTTACTTGTTTTTCACAACTGTTTGTTTGAAGGGAAAGCAACTTGCTAGGCACCATTGTCTGAAGTGACTTTACTTTCAGGTGACCTATGGAACACATTCTGCAAAATGGGTTGGAATGTATCTGTAATAAGGTATGATTCTGGTTTTTAAGCGATATTATTCCTGGTTTTCTTTGCTATTTTTAGGTTTTGTATCACCAGTAGGAGTTGGTTGTTGAGGGTTTTTCTTACACAGAGTGGGGGTGTGTCAGGGTAATAAAAGGGCAAAGGAACTAGGGGAAAAGTTTAAAAAAAAAAAAAATCCAAAACCATCATTGATGAACCTTTGATTGTTGTAGTGTTAATGTTTTTAGTGTTTTGTTTTTTATAATAAAGGGTGGATCTTCAAAAAAAAAAACCTACAAAAACATTATGTGCCATTTTTAGATACAGTTTTGTCACTGCTGTAGGGTTTCCTGTGCCTGTGCAGCAGTTCATTTCAGCGTGTTGGCTCTTTATGTTAGTATCGGAAATACCTATTCCTTTGTGTTATTGTTATAATACTAGGTTTACAGAAATTTATTTGACAAGTGGGAAAACGTTTACCCATTGTAATCATGTAACTTCATTTCCAGATCTTCAGTTCATTAGCCAACTTGGCTAAAATCTGTAAAATGTACCAATTCTATTCACTTTGAAGTCTTACTAGCATTTCTGTTGTTGTTGGCAAAGTTTCCACTGTTAGTGTTGTGTTCCCCTGAGAGAATATGTAGCTTGCAAGAGATCTTACTGGTATGCAGAGAGTAATACCCCAGGCTTTGTATTATACTGTGTTGTGCCATAATAGTTTTATGTCTATTTCCATTTGACATCTAAATCAAGAACTTCTTGGAATCACTGTATTCCTTTTTAAAACCCTCTGTTTTCAGACTGCACACGAAAACAAATTTATTTTCTTATTAGCAGAAATTAATTTGAATATTAAAATGACTTTATTTTTCCTGGAGAGATGATTTTACTGCTCTTCTCTCCATGAGTTTCTTTCTTTTTAAAAAGAAAAATCTGTTGTGGGTGAGTAGAAGGTGTGATGGCAGTAACACTCTTGCATCTTTAAGTGAAACAGTGTGTGTGAAACAGACTTTGATTGTATTGGATTGCAAAGAAGGCAAGATGTTGCTTCATTCATCACTTTTGCGAGAGTAATAAACCCCATGCATCATCTGACTACTGTATCTCTCTCTGGCTTTCTGAATTTTACTTTCAGAACTTCCTGAATCCTTATCTTTTGTCCCTTTTTTTTTTTTAAAGTAATTTAAAAAAATGTAGCTGTGGAGAATTTAATTCTTTGTAATAGAAGATCAGATATCAAATGTAAGTTAATACTGAGAGTGCAGCGAAGGTAATACGTTGACACTGGCATGAGTGTGATTGTATCTGTTCACCTTTCAGTTACTTCTAAACCTGTTATTTCTTCAGCATGGCTTTCGTTGCCAATCCCAACAGAGAATATTCGTACGTTAAAAACAGATTTAGGTCATAGTGTCAGAATGATCTTACAAAAAAATGGGTCATTTTCTGCCAATTTGATATGAGAAAGGGCATTTTTGAGCTCTGATAAAGTTGAAGAGTCAGTGCATGTATCTGAATTGTCATTTTCTTACCAATTCTTCCCTTTGTTGCAGTTGATGGGCAAATTCACAGGAATTATATCATTATTGCTTATGAAGAACTGCAAGGTGTCTTTTCTTTGCATCTGTAATTGGTTTTCTCGATATACCGATGAGGCAGCTGTTAGTACAGTTTCTTTCTTCATCTAGATACCGAGTGGGAGGTTAAAAGCACTATCTGCTGCAGATATGAGTGACTCTAACTGTATTTCATCATTCTGTTGCTACTATTTTGAGCTTTTTTGGTTAGACACAAATGTTGCAGAGAAGGAAGTAGGCCAAATTTGGTTAGAAAATTTGTTAGAAAAAAAATTTGTTAGAAAAGTTTGGACAATTTCGTGGGATGTTTCTGTTTTCTTAGTCTCAATAAAATTCTGCATACACTTAATAAATTTTTCAGCTAAAAACAGGACACGGTGTTCTGTCCAACCTTTTCCCTTTTTCCTTCCCTGCTCTCCTGATTTATTCAGACCTTTCTTTCTGGGTAGGTGGAATTTTTTCTGTTACATGAAGGAAGAACATGTTTTCTGCAGCTGGGAAGAAAAGTAGCTTTTCTTCCAAAATACTTGAAAGCAGCTGTCAAACGTCAGATTCCATTTAATGTTGCTTTTTGTTTGGGCTTTGCATTAGGAGGTAGGAGCCCAGATTGTTCGCTTAGCAAATTTTCTTATTCAGCAACTGATTTTAGAACTGCTTCATGTGGTAAGAGATGGTAGCATTATTATGTTAAGAAGTCATTAATTTTACTGTCTGTTGTTTGTCTAGGTTTTTAGCCCGTTTCTTGGTAAAGATGGCAGCCAACAATGCAGTGCTGAACAGACTGGAGCAGAAGGGTGCGGAGGCCGATCAAGTTATTGAATACCTCAAGCAACAAGTTGCTCTGCTCAAGGAGAAAGCTAGTAAGGAATTATCCATCTTAGGATAAACTTGTTAACCAGATGGTTAACATTAAATGCTCGTGGGGAAAAATGAGAACATGGACAACTTCATTGGTGCTGTCAGCCTTTGAAGTGTGTTTCAAGTTCTCCAAGATAAAGCTTGTAATAGTAGCACCGCTTTTCTGTCTTGTGGTTTGTGGGTTTTTTTGAAGCTGCTTATTCTGAAATAGAAAAGGCATGAATGAGGAAGGATTAATAACATAAACAGATTATGGAAATTTGATAGGACACTATTGCATCTAGGGGGAGAAGGGGGTCAGGAAGAATAGGAGACTGTGCATTTGCCTGAATTTGTTTTTTACCACTATGGGATTCTCTCAAGAGTATCATACCTTCAACTTTGATGTTTTGTACATATCAGAATCGGTGAATTAAGGCGCTCTATTGCGAACATGTTCAAGCTTTTTCTGATGGATTTCTTGGAATTTTTTCTTGTGAGTCTATTTAGGGAACTGAGAAGCTAGTATATTGAGAGGCAACTTGAGTATATAAGTATTGTAAAAAATGGCTATTTCAAGAAAAAAAGAGTTCCGACATGTTTCTGATTATATACTCCTTGAAAGTTTCCACTTTCTTGGTGTTTGGCTCACCATGTTTCACTTTTCTTTAAAAACAAAAGCTCTGTTTGTCAAATGATGAATGCTAATTATTGAAGCCTGTTGTTTTTAATATGGTGTCAACTCTAGTCTTGCAGGCATCTCTTCGAGAAGAGAAGAAGCTCCGTGTGGAAAATGCTAAACTGAAGAAAGAAATTGAAGGGCTGAAACAGGAGCTGATTCAGGCAGAAATTAGAAATGGAGGTGGGGAAAAAAGTCCTATCCTCATGCAACATAAATCTAGTTAGCACAAAATATGATCAAAACTATCTTAATTCTTCTTGGTTTTTATCTTTCTGTATGTGACTCTGTGGCATTTCTTACAAATTCTGAATTTTCCTGGGTTCCATGCCTATGACGAGTTATTTAATTCCAACATTTTAGTAAGCTGCAAGCTTAACAGGTACATATGTCAAAGTCTTAATCAGACGTGGAACTGGTTCTTTGTATGTTTTTGTACAGCGCCTTTCATAATAAGCCACGAATTTGACTGATGACGATGATTCCTTATAATACCTTAGCAGTTGCTGAATGTCTAACACTTCTTGATACTTCGAGTATTTAATCTAGCATGTCTGAAAAACCCCTATGGAAATTCAGGCCATAGTTCAAAGTACAGATGGACAGTGACTTATTAGAAAACTTGTGATAATGTAAAATTAGAAACAGTGTGTTTTGAATTTTAGATTCCACGCTTTAGTAAGACCACTCTTTCATTGCACTTTTTCCTTCCTTGGACTCCTTTGTGTAGCTCTGTTCAGCTCGCACCATTATTATATAATTCATATTAAAAAAGAAAGGAGAAAAAACAAAACTGAAATGTCTCAGATCCAGTGTGTCTTCTTTAAAATTACTTCCAAATAAAGCCGATTCTGCCCTCAACAGATACTATGATTTTTACCCATGCTGTCAGTATTGTAAATTGGATGAGATAGTATCCAGTGTAGCTGGATGCTAGCATTCAACCATACTGAATGTTTTTCTGAAACAACACATTCAGTCTTCAAAAAGACTAGCATTTTGTAAATGCAGAGAATTCTTTTTCTCCTTTGGGCATGAATAAAGCCCTTTCATGTACTAAACCAAACCATTAGTTTCTATTTCTCTATTGTCTGTTAGTCTGCAGCAATTCTTGACAGGTATAGGATACTGCACAGAATCTCTGTTATGTTTGAGAGAGAAATCTCAAGGTATATGACTTTTTCCATGATGAGAAAGGACTAGGAAATTAATATTTAGCTTGGCATGCATCTTCCTTTATTTAGCTAGTTTATCTAAAAGGTAGTAGAAACAAATTCAGATCTTTTCTTTTGAAGTAAATTAGTGTATGTTAGCTTTGACAGTATTAATTAGTTGAGCACAGAAATTAGATGGACACAGAACATCAAAAATACCACTTGAGACATTTTTTTCTTTTTTTGAAAATCTGAGAAACGTCTTTCCACAACTATCAAGCAAAACAGCAAGCAAGTGGTTGTTGGTACAACAAATCTCAGATTCAAGTAACTTTTAAACATTGTTTGTAAGAACATAATTTGTGCAAGTCACTTCGGTATGGAAGAGAGCAGATATCGGCGAACACAGTGCAGTTCTTCAGGAAAGTTAATAAATGTCTGAAGTGTAAAAAGCAGCATGTCTGTGGAATGGAGAACTATATAATAGGGACACTAGAGGAATTTATCAAACAGTAATTAATCATAGAACAGCCCAGGTTGAAAGAGACCTCAAAAGATCATCTGGTCTAACCTTTCTTGGGAAAGGGAGCCTAGATGATATGGTCTAGTGCACTGATGATGCTTACCCAGTACAATGATTTGGTAGAAAGCCTTAATGAGATTCTTGAAGAGCAGAGCGTAGAAGGGAGGTGATTCTTATACTTTCATCTGGTAAGATTGATAGTAAGATGATATCCAGAATTCTATATCAGTGGTTTAAAAAGAAATATGAAGGTAATGTGGAGAATTTAGGCAAGGGAAGTGAGGAATCAACAGATCATTTTAAGGCTGCAGGTAGTTTCTTAGAATGTGATTATTCAGACCCAGTTTCTTTAGTTAATCAGAAAAAAGAGTTGAGGAATGATCTGACTACAATATAAAAGTGATTTTATGCATAGCAAATTATGGAATAGTCTCCAGTATGACAAGAGCTAGTAGCTAGAAACTGAAACTAGGCAAACACAAACGAGAAATAGAGAGTTAGTAGCAAAGATAACTGGATGTTGAAATGAACTACAAGAAGAGGTAGTGTTTGCCTATGTGTTTTCTTGTATTTGGCACTTTTTCCCATTTAAAAAATGTGTACTCAAAGGCATTGTTCTTAACTGATCAGAATAATCATATATAGATAGAGTTTTGTAACGTTGTGCTTCACTAGTCAGCAATTGTGGTTTAGGTATTTTAAGCAAAATTTTCAGTTCTCTACTTTTTTCATTCATGTTGGAAAATTAAAATGTTATAGTGTTCAAAGTTCTGGTACCCTTTCTAACTTTTGTGGTTTTGATTTTAGTAAAACAGATTGCAGTTCCTCCTGGTACAACCATTTCTACAGCTTCGTTTTCAGATGATGTTCCACAACCTACAGTAGTCGCGTCATCTCCTGGTTCCAAAGATCAAATGAAAGGTGAAGATGAAGAAAAGAAAAAGAAGGAAAAAGCTGAAAAAAAGGGTACTTCAATTTTCTTAGCTGTGATAGACGGTTAAGGCATTTAATTCATGCAAGTGCTTTTACATCATTTTTGGGCACAGAAGGAAACAGTTCATATGATCACAGAAGGAAGAGTCATGTGCTAGCTCTTAAAATATTAGAGGTACTTGAAGTTAATGAAGGCCATCAAGTAAGCTACAGATTCTTGCTTAAATGGGATACATGCCAAATTTCTCTTAATGTGACTGAACTCCCTTATTTAAATAAACAAACCCCCCAAAACCCCACCACAGAAAAAAGCAAACCCAAAATACACACATACAAAGGAGGAAAAAAAAAAAAGCAGAGGGGGAAGGAAGAGGAGGACACAAAGTTTAGAGAAGTTTTTGGCAGACTGGATGGCATTCTGTTCTGAGGCTTAGTTAGGTGTTTTGTTTTTGTTTTGTTTTTCCTGCCGTGGAAACAGCACAAGCAAAAGGCAAAGACCAATTCAGCAAAATACCTTGCAAGCAATAGTAGTATAATGTAATACTGAAGGAAGAGTGTTAAATTGCCATTTTCTGCATCCTCTAAGTATGCTGCTTTTTTGGTTTTTTTTTTTTCTGGAAAATTCTTACAGGCATTAAAGTTCCATCAGAATTGATCAGATACATCCATGTCAACAGTGGTGAAATTGTGTGGCTAAGAGGAAGTACTGGGTAAAGGACATAGGCAGATAGTATAATCCGCTTTTGGCAACAGGGAGGAAAGCAGGAGAAGGGTATGTAGGGTTCCTAACACCTTTCCTCCCGTTTTTCTTCTTTAGCTGTCTGTATTGACTTCTGTTTAACAAACTCTTAATAGAAGAAAAGATGTGTCTGTTTCACTTGCACAAAAGTACAGGTGTCTATCTTGTAACTTAAACTCATGTTTTACAATCATTCTCTTAGGCAAATTGTTATTAATTTGCTGTGAATAGATTTTCAGAGTTTGGATATTGTGCTGATAGGGCACTATATTTCTGCTTTTCCTGGTGAGCTGCACACAGGCTTACAAGCTACTTTTTTTTTTTTGATGTACTGCAGCCTTTGATACATCAATATTCCACAGAGCTGTAAATATAATAGCAGAGGCCACATGTCCTATCAGGCAATTAACTGTTTTTTTCAAGTATTCAGTGGCTACAGAGCAAGTATTCAGTTGGTAAAGAAAAATACTTTCTTGTGTTGTATTTCCCTTCATCTTGTATAAATAGCTTAAATTTGGAAAGCAGTCTATCTCATTAATCTAATTGTAATCTAATTAATCTAATTACAATTAGATTAATAAAACCCAGTCATAAACACTAGAGCTTTTTATTCATCATATGTGAACTGAAATTTTTTTTAAGACCTATTGCTTATTTTAAAAAAAATACTGCTCTTTTATTATTGAATGTATTATTTAATTTCAACCCTGTACTAGAGCAATGGTAAATGAATCAAATCGCATGCTGTGTCCACTTTTCCTTTTCTGCTCCCTAAAGAAGGGAGTTTAGTTTGCATTAGTATGTAAGCTATCTCGGATGAAAGAATGACAGAATATGCTTTATTTTAAGTAAGCACTTCTTAGACATTTCTTAATCACCCAGGGATTATAGTTGTAAAACAAATCTTGAATGTCTTTTAAACAGGACAGTCTTTATAAGTAACTTGCTCATCTCAAAAGGAATATCTAAATAAGCAGCTGAGTATGGGGAGTGGTACTTCAGTGCTGGTTTATGCTATACAGTATGTATGGGTGATGATAAACCCTTGCATTGCCATGGGATAAAGACTCTGCATCAGTGGAACCTCATAAGACGTGAGCGTTTTCACACACTAGTATATTTGGGAAGCAAAGAATGTTAGCTAAGGTCGTCTTGAAGGGTTACTTTGCAACTGTAACAGTGCATTTGCAGTGACTTAGCATTGTCCAAAGTCAGGAGCTGTCGTTAAGCACTAGTAACCTGATGACTTGTGGTTGTCTAGTTTCCCTTTGCTGGTGAAACACCATGGCAAGACTTACTGGTAATTGCTAATTATTAAAACAGTACTTTCAGGTTTATTGATGTGGCCTTTGGCAGAGTGTCTATGTCACCTACATACATGTTAGCTACACTTAAAGTTCAGGATGACTTCACTTTACAAACAAGAAAATACCTCTGTCCTAATGTAGTAGTAACAGTTGCAGTAACAATCTAAGTTGGAATATGTAGGATGATTCTCTTCTGGAAGCTAGTAATAGAGATGCAAACTCTTAATCTTGTGTTTTACACTAGATTTAAACTTATTTCTGAGGTTGTAGCTTGCTTTTCCCTTGCAGTAGTCATATACATTATTTGTGCTTCCTTAAAATGTTTATTTCATGAACTAAACTTTCTTTAATAGGTGAAAAAAAAGAAAAGAAACAGCAGCCAGCTGCTGGAAGTAGTGATACAAAACCTGTAGATGTTTCTCGTCTGGACTTTCGTGTTGGCTGCATTATTACTGCCGAAAAGCATCCGGATGCAGACACTCTGTATGTTGAAGAAGTGGATGTTGGTGAAGCAAGCCCAAGGACTGTTGTCAGCGGTTTAGTGAAACATGTTCCTCTGGATCAGGTATTGTCAAAATTATTTTCTAATAGGTAATACTTTCCCTAAAGTATCTTAAGACCTTCATCTGCTTATAGGATGTGTTTTCATTCTGCTAAAAGATTTTTACAGTCATGAAGACAAAAATAAAATGCAAATGGAAGTAATGCTTAACAACATTTGCCAGAAAATGGAGAAGCAGCCTTACCCCAAATCAGTTCCTTTCTGCTTGCAGTGCTTCTATCCTGGGATCTTATTCTGACTCCTCTGTGATGCAATTGGTACCCAGTGGACTCCTAATCCAAACAGATGTGACTCTCCTTTTAGGTTTCCTAGTATGTAGCAAAGAACCCGTAATAATCTTTTTGCTATCATCCAAGCTTTTGAAACCTTTGCCTTCCAACTCTCTTTATAGCCTGTTGAAGTGTTTGGCGTGGAGTAAAGCAAAAAGCATGTGAACTTAACTTAGCTGGCAGTGAGTGGCTTAAACAACAGTGTAATCCAAAATGCATATTTTTGCTTCATTGTCTGGCATAGAGTCTGCCTCTACACTTTTTTAGTTGATACACTTCTGTGTTTGACATGCATGTTTATGTATGTCTTGGGAGCAACCTAAGACTTCAAGATTACATTTTCCTTTCACACCTCTTCTGGAGGGTTAGTGGAAGGGAGGAATTGACTGAATGCTGCTTCTAAACTCAAATGCAAGCTTGGCAATTTAAAGCAATGTTGTGTAGAGCAACTGCAAAACAGGTCATGAACGAATTGATCTTACTGTGGAAAAGCTGCATTTTCTCAAATGCCTTTTCAATCCATATTCACGCCCTGTCCCCATGGTAAGACTGCAAATGTAGGAGGCAATTAAAATTGTGATTGTTGTTTTTATGATACAGAAAGTTACTCAACTGAAAAAAATGACTGAATACAATAACTATTCTGCATTCATCATCAGATAGTGTCTAGTTACTGGATTTGCAGTGGGCAAAAATTCAAATTGCTCATTTTTAGCAGTCCACTCTCAAGAAAGCATGTAGAAAAAACATCCTAAAAGCCTTAATAAACTTACAAACATGAAGTGCATAGAATGCAGCAGCAGTAACAGTCTTTTCTCTTTAACCTGCTTTCAGTCTGGAAAAAAGAATCCAAAGTACTCAATAACAGAGATTTAGGGATCGTTCTTGCACATTCTTTGGGAACAGTCAGTTTGTGTGTCTGGTTTTGGTAAATCTCTATCAAACAGTAAATTCATAGGGCAAGCTTCCATCTTTTTGTGTTTTTTTGAGTGTTCAAAAATGTGAAGACCTGGCATGTGACTACAGCCATTTATTTAAATAAAAATGTATGCATCAGATCAAGTACTATAGCCATAATTCACCCAAAATTCAGTTATTTATGGTCACAGTGTTTGATGTGGTAATTTAAGAGTGTTTGAGGCTGTAGTATTTGTATCATCTGATTTTACTTTTGGTTAGGAAGCACAATGTGTATCTTCATTAACATTTCAGTATGCAGCGCAAGTTATTTATGGGTGTGAAAACTTCTTGCATGCCCACCTTGTATGTGGTACGTTGTGTTTTTGTGCACGACTGATGGTGGTGAAGCCAAGTCAGAAGCTTCACCCTCAAGTATTGTGTATAGACAGATACCTGTGTCATGAGTAACAGGGGCATGGAACTGAAGCATGAGGTGGATCATGCCAATGCTGAGCTCTTTCAGCAGCAACTGGGAACAACTGGAGAACATTTTTATTGACAGCTTTTCTGCAGCTGCATTTGGCTTTTTTGAAGTGGATCTTTGCGTGCTCCTAGCATCAATACCTGTCTGAGACAATCATTCTTGAAATTCAGCTGATTCTCAAGTGTCGCTTTTTTTACCTCCTGAAATCCCCTTTAACCTAAGAGATCCTCATATCAGTGATCAGAAGTGAAGGACAAGAACGCAGGGCATGTCTCTTAAACTTAGCAAGAAGAAAAGAGGCCACCATCAGCATCCAGAAACACTATCCTACGACCATTCTTTGTGAGAGGATGCATTACAGCTATATCTGTTATGAACTATGTAGTCTCATGTTTATAGCAGAAACTTTTTCTTTCTACTAGGATGGCTTAATCTTTTTTCTTTCTAGATCATTGTTTAAGGGTTAGTGATGTCCACTCAGGAATTAACAAATGGTATTGGAATTTATTTTTCTTTTTCTTAGGTAGAATGGTAATTACATTCTTTGTACATACTCCTAATCTTCTCATTTTCTTTGTCTAGTCTGCAAGGAAAACATGTTTCTATAAACCGTAAAGAACAGTGACTACAGCATGACTGTAAACTTACTGACACATTCTGTGTAGTATAAGACACCTTTCTTGAAGCAAACTAGGTTTTTTCTCTGCTTTTGTAGCATTATGCTTCAAGGCTATATTAAGTGCTCCTGTGTTTCTTTTCAGATATGAAACAAATAGAAATATCTATGTAGCCAGGCTTGTGAGTCGTAAATTATGTTTGCTGGCAAACTGAAGATCCAGACAAGCACGTAATAAATTGAGAAGGGCTTTTTGTTGCTGTTGGCATTGCAACTTGCTGGTTTTAAAGCAATCATTGTGTTCGTTTTTAACTCATATTCACTAACCATTGCAGTCTGTCATGGTATCTGATTATGAGATATAGAGGGATAGTTAGTTGATAACCAGTGATTCAAGGATTACCTGAGAAAAAGAGCAATTTACCATACAGAAAACCCAAGACCTTATCCTTGAAGCACAAGTGTTAAACTTGAGGATTAAATTTTCCTCGTTTTGGTTTCTTAGCTTTATTTCTCCCCTCTCCATGCTTCATTCTGCCAGCATGTTGGGAAAATGCATTATTTTATTCTGAATGTGAAGTAGCTGTGTGTCCAACTGTAGAAACTATATCAACTAACGTTTTTGCTGAAACTAAATCAGTTTCTCACTAGTTGAGTTGTCAGTTTTGAAGTTCCTGGATTTCTGAAACAAAAGTATTGACTTTTTCAAAGGCCAGTGGAAGTTGTTACTGTTTCAAGGTGATAACATTTGAATTTCCTTTGCTTACTCTCAGCTCATTTATTTATCAAACACCTCCTGAGATGCCAAAGCCTTATCAGTTCCCTGTAGACATAGACTTGCTTCTGTTTGTGTATTTTTAAGTATAGAGACTTGCCCTATTGTTCTTAACCAGAATTTGCTTTACTGGATAATAGCACTTATGCAAAAAGAAACATACACTTACTGTCTATCTGTGTTGCCTTCAGCTGCTTTTCAGTTACACTTTGTATTTCTGATAGAACTTTTAACATACTGGGAAAGGGAGTCAGATTCCCCCCCTCCTTTTTTTTTTTTTTTTTTTTTTTTTTGTTAAAAAAAAATTCTGTCCAATCTTATCTATCTGTCAGGAAACTCCTGGATTTATTTTTAGTTACTTTTGAAAAACTAGATTGTTTCTTTTGTTCCTCTAATTTATGGGGTTTCAGAGAGTGGCCATCAGTAGAATTATTGGATCTGACTCTTTATAGCTGACACATTTCAGGGTTTTATTTATCACTTGCTGTAAAAAGATCTTCTAAGAGCAACGCAGATGGAATGATACCTGAAGATCAGATTCCTTGGTGGTTTGTAAACAGGTGTTTTTTTTGTGCTTGTATGCATGAATACAGAGAGGTTTACTATTGTAATTGAAGCCCTGTGTTCTGGGAACATCATAGTAAGTCCCATCTATAAAAGTTGGCACAGCTAGTTTAAAAATAAATAAATAAACCGACCCCAAATTTTTGCTTTGTTAGGATGCATTTATTTAAGTCTAGTTTCTTTTTTTCTCTATACTTAGGGAATTGTCATTTATCTGAAGACAATTTAAAAATTGACCCATTTATAATAAGGAAAAAAAGCTCTTGAAATAGCAATGGTTTTGACTGACCATCTTGGGGTGGGTTTTTCTTTTTATTTTATAAAAATATTTATTTAACCTTGTGGGTTTTCTTACCATTTTTTTGTGAAATCAGTGCACGTATCTCTACTGTTAGAGCAGTTTTTCAAAAGCGTTTGAAGATGAATCCTAGTAAAAGTGATGGGGTAATGTGTATGTTTGAAGTGTTGATAAATAGTTCTTAATTTTGTAATAGTAATCAATTTCTCATACAGAAATGTCATGCAATGTTTGTAAACATTTGAGCCACTGTGATTGGAGAGAAAGGAATGGCATGATTATAGTTTGGTTTTCTTTCCTGTTAGTATGATGATGATTATCTCCATTTCTGTATTAACACAGTCTGGTTTGTCAATTGTATAATCTGTAATAAAAAAAGCAACGCTCTGAAGTCTGAAATTTTTTCCAGGTAGTCAAAACTGAAGTTGAGTACAAAAGGCAGAAATGTTGTTTCTTTTATACTGTATATCCATTTGCTAGTTGTTATTCAGTGCTAGATAATGTCTACAACTTGCATTTTGAAGTCACTGACATCTTACAGCCATTTCTTGTGTTTTGGGCTATTTATATCTATAGTAACAACTTAAGAAATTTTCAGTCAATGGACTGCCTTGAAGTGTATGCAAGATCAACTTTTCATTTTAACTACTTCATTTTGGAGATTTATGTTTTTGATTTCTAAAATTTTCTACTTGGAAAATATGCAGTATTCAGAATATTTGATCATATGAGCTTTATTAAGGATTAATCCTGCTGTTTGTTAAAAGTTTATATTGTAATGCGCAAAGACCAAAATCTAGAAATACGGAGATAGAGAGAGAGATATGTAAGTGCACTAGGAGTGTGGGAATTAAGGCTTCCTTACTTTCTGTCTGTCTCTTCAGAATGTTCTGGATTAATTTCTATTCTGTTTGAAAGTGTGGTTTGTTTTCTAAGCTGAAGTATGGCAGTTACCTCTAACAAAGTATGTTTTCTCCAGTTTGCTATTACAATTTTTATTAAAATAAGACAAGAAGGAAGAAGCCTAGTTTTACAGTTTTGCTCTAAGAAATTGCAGTGCACAAAATATAGAGCCATTTTCGGTGATTAAAAAAAATTCAAATCATTTGGGTTAAATAAGATAAAATTTAAGATTCAAGTGAGCTAATTATGTAAAATCCCTGTATATTTCCAGTACATAGTTTGAAATTTTTATCTATGACCTAGCCTAATTTGTAGAGTTTTTTTAAATGGAAATTGTTTGGTTAATAGTGCTATATTGAAAGTGGACTAAAGTGCTAATCCAGATTGAGTAAAGATGGAATGTGGGTGAAATTACATCACCGGGTTTTTGGATTTCTGAATTGCATGTTTTGTATTTCCGTGATAAGTGTGTCACAATTCAGCATTTACGCCATTATTCAGCGACCAACTCTTTAAGTGGTTTAAATGTTACTTCTTACTGGTGTCTGGGCATTAAAATTATGCATCTGTTACTGTATGCTTCTCTCGTCCATGTTAACAGCTCTTCATTGTAATTCTTTAGTTATAATGAAATAATTGGAGTCCTCAAAAGACTGAGCATTTAAGTACTCACATCCTTCTGTTTTCCTCCCCCAAGATGCAGAATCGGATGGCAATACTACTCTGTAACTTGAAGCCTGCAAAGATGAGAGGAGTAGTATCTCAAGCAATGGTGATGTGTGCCAGCTCCCCAGAAAAAGTGGAAATTCTGGCTCCCCCACCCGGGGCAGTACCTGGGGACAGAATCACTTTTGAAGGTTTTCCTGGTAAGTGGGTATTTGGAAAATTGGAGTAAACAGGTATGCCAAGGTGACCGCAATGTTGAAGCAGATAAAACAGTGTTTTATAATTGGTTGTGTTTTTTGTTGAAATTTTCTGAAGTATTCAAACTTTTTTGTTATTAGCATGCTGACAGTGTGTAAATAAAGAATTGAAAATACTTAACGACCTGCCAAAAATTGGAAAATGCAGAGAAATAACTGTAACTTGAAAAAGTTCTCTAGTATTTTAATAAAAATTACCCACTTTCTTTAAATCTCGGTAAGTATTTCTGCTTTTGAAACGTATGGACAAACATATTTGCACTTTGCAAGTGACAGTAAGCAAATATTAAGCATCTTTCCCAGTGTCTCATTGTGAGTGATGAGGTAATAAGTTCGTGATTCCAGCTCCTCCCTCTAATGAAAATGTCAGAATTTGAGGTATGCTCTTTTTTTTTTCTTTTTTTTTTGGCGGAAGAAGGGACAGACAGGGTTGGAGGGCGGAAATCTCAAATATTATAGGTTCCTCTCATAAATATAAAACACTAGGATCTTTCTGTTTGTTTGTCTGGGAAGAAATGGCCTTTTGGGTCTCCAAAGACAGACATTGGACTTCTTCCCACTTAATTAAATTGATAAATCTGTATTTTTTTTTTCCAGAATATAAATAAGAAGATAATCAAATTTAAACTTACTTTCCTGCTTCCTCCAACTCCCACTCATCTAAGAAAATGGTTAGTTTCTGACCCTGCATATGGGGAACCCAAATGAGTATCACAGATGTAGCATGTTGGTGATTGCCTCCCTCCTACCCAAATGCCAGTTGATTATTCTCACAGACTGAAAGGGATATGATCAGATTCAGCTTCTCCTATTGCTGTCTTTGTTAGCACTGTTATTTTGTTGTCTCTGTCATGGTTTTAAGTGTTTTTCTTCGGGAGGTGCTGGTGCATTATTATCCCAGTAAGAAAGGCACTCAGACTCTGTACAGTATCGTTTAAAATGCTGTGTATTAGAACTGACACTGAAAAGGGAGACTAGTATAATCTGATGTCGCACAGATGATGGAAGCCCTGAGTTGGTGCAGTATCAGACAGACTTATGATCCATGTGCAGCATGCTGTGCACTCCCTGTCCATAGAAGAGATTCCCCTCTTTGGTCATTTGAGCCATTGTTGTATTTTCTTCTTCATTTCCATGGTCAAACAGAAAGGAAGGTCGTGTGAGAACTCAATGCTGCGCTGTTCTGTAGAGGTGGGGACACACAAGTGGCTCAGTTGCTGGTAGCACATGGGAGCTGCTTGCAGGCTCCTCTGTTACAGTCAGCTGGCTAGATTTATCCTGCGCCCCAGGAATTCGTGCAGCACAGCACAAACCCAGACCTACTCAACTCAAACTGTTAGGTGGATCACAGAGTTCTTGATGAACAGTGATCTTCTGGTCAGGATCATTGCATCACTTTATCTTAAGAAAAAGTGGTCTGACTCCCAGTATTTCCCATTTTGGGTGGAGTTGTATGTGTGTGCATTTATCAACAAAGTATTAATCTTCAGGGTGAATGTGTTGATCAAAAGTTGGCTTTCACATGTGAAAAAATGCTGTAGCATTCAGTTTTCTACATAGCTTAAGAATGTTAACATGTTTCTATTGCACCTCTGACAATTTCTAGCTGTACAGCAGTGGCTTTGTTTATGAACCTCTTGGCAAGCTCTGTGTTAAAACACATTTGCATGAAATACCTTTCATAAATATATATATAGGTATGTAGATATTTTTATATTTCTCATAATTGAAACTGTGATGCTCTAAAAATATACGTATTGGCGTATGATAAAGCAAGCAGTGGTCTGTCTAGGTGTTTGAAACAGGAGGAAAGCTCAGCTTGCTGCGATACAATGCTCTGATTGAAAATATTTTAAAATAACACTGTTTAAGAAGGAAATCAGTCTTGCAGCATTTTTTTTCATTTTTAATTTTCTGTATTAAAAATAAACCAAGCTTGCTAGTTGAGATGCAGGTTTGGTAAGCTGTACTGAGATCTGAAAGGCTTCAGCAGTTGCATTGCCTAAATTGTAGGAGTACTCACTCATAACTTCTAGAATTGTAGGAGTACTCACTGATAACTTCTAGAAGTGATCACATATATAGATAGATTACGTGTTGGATGTGTGACCTGTTACATACAAGCATACACTCATACTGCTTTCTATTGCTGCGGAAATGGATGTGCAAGAGAGCATCAAGCTGTAGAGCAAACCCTTCTAGTGCATAAGCCCTGCAAGACAACGTACAAGTCAGCCTGGGCATGTGGCATTTTTGAGGGGTGCAGGGTCTTTTGTCTTTGTTTTTGTCTAAGACGTAACCTTACTCCAAACTTATATCTCATGTAACTTCATCTACCTGGCATTTGAAAATAATGTGAGGGATGGTAGTAGTGCTATTCTCTGTTAGTCAGCATATCTATTCTTGCACATGACTATTGAGGTAAGTTTTATCAAAATAATTAAACTGACTCCATTTTTTTGCACAGTTGCAAAAAGCTTTTCCTAGAGCAAATCAGTTATAGGAATGTTTATTTTAAAATTATTTTCGGGTGTTAGGGTATACAGGTATCCTGTTGACAATTTTGATTCTTAAAAGACATAGAATAAAGTTAAAGGTGGTGAGTCCTTGAAATTAAAATAGAAAGGACTGCTGGATCTTATTTTGGTTTGAAGTGTGAAAACCTCTGAAGCAACAGAAGCAGCAGCAGCAACAATAAAACAACTCTAAAACATGCATAGCTGTCTATCGAGCAGCTTGGAATCAAGCTATTTTTAAGCCTTCTCTCTCCACCATACAAAATATTCATGAGGTACGGGCTACTTTTCCTTGGTCATTTTAGTCAAAGTAAACAAATGGTATCTTGATTCAAACCAATTGAATTTTTTTTCTACAGAAACTTGAGAGTTTTCTTAGAACCACCTTGAGTGTCGTAGAGGAGTAATTTGATAAGGAATGCTGTTGTCTGGAGGAGTGTGCTTTTGTGTTTATTTGATTTCAGCCTTTAGGGGAACTTTAACACAATTTTATACTCCAATATGTAAATCTTCAAGATCTATTGGGCCTTTTTTGTATTAAGAACTTTATCAAATTTCTATCCTCCTTCAGTGGAAATGGTCCGATATATAAGCTATAGATAAATCATTCAGTTGCATGTCTGTAAATACTATACTCTCCTACACAGTAATTGTTGTAAGACAGCCAATAATTCTTGGAGTTTTGACAGCTAACTGTGAAATCTTCTTTCTAATAGCAGTGTAATTGACCTCTGGACAAAACTATTCAATACCAAAAATGCCACAGGAACCACAAACCTGTTATTTAAGTTATATAGTTAAGTAATCATTCTGGGAATACCTGGCAATTTAGTTAATAACTCTCTCTTTAAAAATAAAAAAATGCTAAAACTCGAGTGCAGTGGCTAGCCTGTATTTAACAGGTTTCTTTAGTCAAAGCTTTGGTGTATGGATGCTTTCCTTCCGTTGCACAGTTATATCCACGGTGGGCTATGTGGTATTAACTTTTCGTAAGGTTGCACATCACTGCATCTTTTTGCCCCTCCTTGCGCTGTGATATATTCTTTCAATAGTTACCGAGCTGTTATGAAGTAGAGAGGTTTCTTGCTTATTATGAGAATTTCTTTTGTAATATTTAAACTGCTAGACTGAATTACATGTTTAACAAAATTTGGGACCTCTTATTTGGTTCTTTTTACGTAAAGAGAGTGAGAAGCTCATAAAATTGTTTAAACTTGTAATGATTTAATTTATAGAAACCCTTCTAAAGAATATTTTCTGGGAAGAAGGAATGTGATGAGGAGAAGTCATAGGAAAATGCACTGCCTAAAGCTCTGGTAGTATTTAAAATCAGTGCTAATGCTAATCTAATATGAGTTTACCACAGATCCCAAGGGAGCTTGACACAGGATTCCAAAGAAACTTATTAACATCCAGAGCATGTCTTTTATAATAAAAGTCAGGTTTTTTCTTACTGGGAAAAAGTCACTTGCTTTTTATATTTGAGGAGGGGGAAGGAAATGCACAATAGATGATTTAACATTCTGTTTAATGATTTTATTAGTTCGTATGCATTCACTGTGATCTGAATCCATTCACTTTGGTCTAAATCCAAGCCTGTCTTCATTCATGAACTTGAGCATTGAGCAGGATTTTTATTTTTGTGAAAGTATGCAATTAGCTCTAAATGTTTAATTTATTAATGGTATTACTGATTTTTCTTTTAAATATTAAGTGTGCTGTGCTTGTGAAATAACTCAACTACATTATTGAATCTTGCTCTGGCAAGGCTAGCATATGTAACAGAGAAATCTGGCCTGGTCTGCTTCGCTTACGCAGTTTACAGATACAGAAGCTGCAGAAGTTAGACCCGTCTACAGGCAGAAGTAACTTAATTTTGCAAGCATTGAGAATGTGAATAGATTAAGCCATTGAAAACATTTAAAGGAGAAAAACAGAATAGGCAGGGTGGGATGAGAGTAGTTCATTTAACCACCTGTTGGTCAACCAGTCAGGAATTAAGTCCAACCAGCTACAAGAAACACGTATGTTAAAATTCCCTGTAGCCTTATAGTTTTTATTCCTGAACCTTTGGAGAGACTGAGTAGTGAAAGATGAGAGTACTTGACATTCTACTCACTTGGTGAACTCCTCATTTTCCTTAGGAACTCCTGGCTTCTCTGAGAGGATCTCGAGGAGGATATGTTCAGTAGGACTTGTTTTTTGATTCTTGCTTGCTCTGCAACTCAAGATTTTAATAATTTGGGCAGAATGGTGCCAGTATGGCACTCCAAGCAAGTAAACATATATATATATATATATGTGTATCAACAATGAAATAGCATGGGATTCAACATTTAAATGTGCTCTAATTATATTTAAAACAGCTCTTGTGAGTTGTTTTTATTTGTCCTGCTTATGTTACACACAAGAGGTCGAGAGCACCCAACAGCAATATGAATAATTAACTTTTTAATGAAATATCTTTTTAAAATTAAATACTGCATTGTATTAGAATGAAGAGATTAAATTTGCTTGACCTTTGAACAGAAAACAATTGTACAGCAAATTGGTTGTCTTGTTTTATCTAGATTATGTCAACAGGCAGCAGTTTATTCAGTATCTTTACAGTAAGACAGCTTGTTTAGCTTAGTTGTTTTGTTCCTTTATTTGCGTTTCATGCCTATTTAAAAATAGGAAAAATATGACTCAAATACTTCACTATTTCAAAACATTAGAAGAAACCTGCATCTTGTGGTCATTAGAGATCAGATTTGCTAATGTAGTTAGACTGTCAATACATCTAGAGTGTAAGTAGCTTATCATGGTGTGCAAATAGAAACGGAGAACTGAGACTTGCAGAGACTGAGGCCATAGTTGCTGAAATACAAGCTGACCTCTAATGCTTCTGTTATTTTAGGCACTAGAGCTTGTCATCAAATAGTACAAAAAGTAGCAGAACAGTGTTGAAACTTGGGGCTCAAATTATATGTCGGTATCCTAATTCTGAACTATTCTTATCTGAGTTCAATATTTCTGAACTGTAAGGGCACCTGCCAGATTTACTTAATATTAATTGCTTATAAAAATTCATTAATTCCTAAACTTAAATCGTCAACAAACCTGTGTCTTGGCGAATAGTGTATTTCTGTGGTCCGCATCTACTTAATTCTTAGGAATCCTTTTGGCTTTCAGTAAATTTTGTAAACCAACAGCTTGCGAAGGCTTGATTTCTGCCTTTTGATGGTATTTGTGGTCTGTTACATTACAACCTTTTCTCCCCTGAAAGATCAGCATTTTGAGAGAGGCTCTGGAGACATTTCCTAGACAATTCCTAATTCCAATTAAAGTTTTCATTTTGAGAATTGCAGGTAATGTTTTTTTTCCCTTAAAAGTGTGTGCAGTGATGCTATCTGAGCTGTCACAGATGTGTACATACATAGAGCTCTTGCTCTGCCTTCTGTGTTGTGTGCTATTAGGTTATTCTTTGTTTTGAAACAGGAGATCCGGAGAAGGAACTTAACCCCAAGAAGAAGATTTGGGAGCAAATCCAACCTGATCTTCATACCAATGACCAGTGTGTCGCTACATACAAGGGAGTTCCATTTGAAGTGAAAGGGAAAGGAGTCTGCAGGGCAGAGACCATGGCAAACAGCGGAATTAAATAAATAAATGGTTATTAGAAGCTGTTTCAGATGTGGAAATGGAAAATAATGCCAACACAATAAAAAACATGAATATATTACCCCTCTGAAATGCATGACTAATACCTTTTTTGTTTGACTCCTCTTCCAGAGGTACAGAATGTGTTATGCCACCAACATTTTCACAATTCACTCATTTACCATGCTTACTGTCCTTGAGGTTAAGTGTTGTTAACAGTCATTAACCACTCAGTGCTCAAGACTTAATTGCCAAGGCTTGTTATGGTAGAACTACAGGCAGGCAAGCATATTTTCTGGACAGCTAAAAGGTTTAGAGGGTCTGTGGAGCAAGACTGTCTCAATAAGGAAAAATTCCTGCCATGTTCCTTGTGCGCTAACTGCTCTACAAGAGGTGCAGGACTAGCACTTGTCCAGTGAAAACCACAATTGTCTTAATTTTTCTAGTCACCTTTTAGTAGTTTTTCTCCTCCTCTTCCAAGCAGTTTTCAGATATGTTATAAGCCTCTGCAACTTTGTTCTTGGCTGTGTTGCATCAGTAGTCTGCAGGCAGTTGTAATGGGAAGATTGAACTATGGCCCTTTATGCCCTAAGATACACAAATGGACTTACTTTCATGTCCCACAGTTAAGCTGTTACAATGTCAAAGCTGTTATATAAGATCAAAGCTGTCGCTTTACTAAAATAGTTCTTTATCTGGTCCACCTAGATATTTCCTTCTAAATGATAGGTAGTACTAAGAAAGAATGAATAGCAAATAGATTGCCAGAGATAGTCATACTACCAAAAAAATACGTTTCCAATGCCCAAACAGGATTAAAATGAATTGATTTTTTGTTTTAATGTATTTTTATGCAATGATATTATATACAAAAGATACTTCAGTTTTAACAGAAATAGCTTCTTCAATTTTTACAATTAGAATTATTCCATAATAATGTAGTAGAAGTAGTCATGGTTGCTATGGTAATAGCCTCAAATCACTACCTTTAATCCCTACTTTTTAATAATCTGAAAAAAACTATTTTAGAACCATTTACAATAAACCTTTTAATTAACTATTTAGAAATACTTCAGGTATTTTGGAATATAATGTTTAATTAACTGGTTACTATTTAACTAATGAAACAGTAAGTGCCTTTTTAACCACTGAAATAAAAAACTTAACGACTGAATTTTGCAGGCTTTGAACTTCATCTAGTAAACTGGGAGAGAAAACAAAATGACAGTGATATAAAATTAAAAGGAACAGGTGCAGAAGAAGAGACGAACAGATTTCTTTTTCGAATGAGTTTCTTATGTGCCTCTAAACTGTTAATTTTTTATGCATCTGGGAATAAGCAGTAGTAATTAGTTGTTTTAAATGTACCGGATAGCGTTAAGTGCATGGGAGCTATTTTATCTGCCTTGTAAACTACATATCCAATAATGTCTTATTAAACAAAATTCTTGAAGGTGAAAATCTCAATTCTAACTACTCCTGAGTCAAGATAAGGAAATACTTTTACAGTAGATAAATTTTAGCTTTTAATAGTGGAAAGCTCTTTACAAACTTTGGAATCCAGGGGCACTTCTGAAAGCTTGAAGAATTGAGCGAAGAGGCTCACATAACAGTTGGGACTTATGTGCATTTTTAACTTTTTTTTTTCCCCTCAAGTTCTGTGTTCTGTGGGAACTGCAATATACAATCTGGTGTAGCATAAAATCTCATTTGTGACTACGTACATATTAGGAGCATGATTTAGAGTCCTGACTTTTTCTGATTTTGTGGCTAAAGCTAGGATTCTGGATGCAGTAGTGTGAGGTACTCTATGAAAGGCAAGTAGTTTGGTAATCTAAAGAGATATTTCAAAGGTATTCCATATGGTTGTGGAATTTTCCAGTTGATGGCTTCTAGTCTTTTATTTCTATTAAATGTTACCTACCATAGAAAATAGACAAATGAGCACCAGAAAGCTAATTTTATTCCTTGTTGTGTTTAAGTAGAAGCACTTGATAATTATTTTGTCTTATAAAATTCAAGAGCTTTCTTAAGACAATAGCTCTTTCCTCTTTAATTATGCTCTTCTGGTTGTCTAGGAAAATGTATTTCTGCTTTACTAAGCTCAAAAGTGACAACAGGGTACTTGAGGCAGTGTGCAAGTATGCTTCCTCACTGAATCCAGCTTCTTCTGCCTTGTCTGCATGAGTAAGTAGAACTGCAGTGAAATCCTTCCATGTGGGACCCAGAAGCTCCTGTAATGACAAACACATCTTAAATAGTTATCTTTCCTTGTTCCTTTTCCCTACTCCCACCTCATACACTTATGCATTAACAGACTAGTTATATGTTCTTTTCCTGGCAGTAATCCAGTTCATGCTATCTGAGTTGCTGAAACTTCTGGGTTTTTTCACCTTCCCAGGACACTGACATCCACTTTCAGTGGAAATATGTGGTCGTGCAGTACTAGCAGTTCTCTGTTCTTTTACTACAGATGTTAATAGAATTTCTCCAGTTAAAAAAGTCTATATAAGGGAAAATGGTTGTTTAGCTGTGTCACACATTAGTTTACATCAGTAGTTTCCACATATCCATATTTCTACACTTTTTACAGCTCCTTGAAAATTTTTTTTAAAAAAATCACTGGATCACCTTATGTTAAGAAAAAAAATAGATGATGAATTTCTATGTAACACCAACTGCAATTCCAGCTCGATCCCATAAAACTGAACTATTCTCAGCA
Organism: Cariama cristata; assembly: GCF_000690535.1. Classification (NCBI taxonomy): domain Eukaryota; kingdom Metazoa; phylum Chordata; class Aves; order Cariamiformes; family Cariamidae; genus Cariama; species Cariama cristata. The sequence continues at coordinate 132,104 of NW_009592949.1, read as the reverse complement.
ATTCAGGAAAAACACAAATCAAATGCATCAACCTAAGTGATGGGCCGGAGAGGTTGTCTTTAACTGCTGTGATTCATCTGATGGAGGGGAATGAAGAAAACAAGCTTCTCTTTTGTTAATGAGTACAGAAAATTTTAATATGAGTAAGAAATTGGGCTTTCATTTACAGATGTAAATGAAATTACAACTTTAGTGCAATCATGCTAACTCCCGTGTGTGACAAGAAGCCTGCTCTGGTAATAAACTCCACTTTGCAATGATCTTAACTCTGTAACCTAAATACCAAGGTTTATAAAACTATTTTAAAGGGTGTCTTTCTACTTCCAAAATAAGCAGGGAATTAGAAAAACCTGGTGCATTGTTAGTGATTAGTCTGGTTAAGAGACTAGGGATGAAAAAAATTAAACCCACACAAAGTCTAAGGAAGTGTTAGGTTATCAGTTTTGGAGAGAGAGGAGAGTGCCTTGATTTGCTGAGGACTCAAAGCCAATGCTAATGTTAGTTATGAAATCAATAGCTGCCACTCTCATTAGGCTATGTTATTGAAAGAAAAAAAAAATCCAGAGAGATTTAAATGTCTTTTACTGATATGCCATCTTCATTGATACGCCGTCCCTAATTTGCAGAGGATCGTTGTGAAAGCTCCCGATTGCTGAAGGCAGTCTTCACACTAATGTCTTGGGATGACATACAGAAATTTAACCATTACTGTTCATATTCCCAGCACACAGGCAGCTGTCCTGCCCAAATGGTTTGTGGATGATGAAATTACAGCATCTGGTCTTCTAAGGGCAAAGTAACTAAAAAGCCAACTATTATATAAGCTGAGAGCCAGTTGTAATCATGAAACGGAAGTGAGTTGCTTTCTCGTTATTTTTAAGTATGCTTTTGTTTCTTTTCCAGAAGTGGTTTTAAAGGTTCATTTAAAGAGAAAAGGCATGGTGGCATCTCTTATGCTTTTAATACCCACATGCGCTTGATCCAAAACTGTCTCAAACTAGAAGCGTAATGATTTTTCATTGGCTTAGAGTAAAAATAGTTTGAGTAAATACTGCTTTCTCATAAATACCATGAAGTATAGAGAGATTGAGAACTGTATAAGGAAAAAGGTAACACTGAAAACAAATAAGTGTAAATTAACAATGAGTAAGAGTGTGTTGAAATTAGAACCAACTTTCAAACTGCCAGAAAAGTGATGAGTAGCCTACTAACAGAGTAATCTGAAAGAACAGGAAAGCAAATCAAACACATTTTGAAAGCTATTTTTCTATCTATATATTTATATATTGGTATATTTTAATCTGCTTATTTATTATATATTTAGATAATATCAGTTACATCAGGTGATAAGATGTGATGGACCAGAAAGTCCCTTCCAATCCTAAAGATTTTTAGAAAGTTCATTAGTGTAAGACAGATGTGTAGTGTAATGTGCAGACTTGGGCAATAGCTGAAACCCTTTGTTTCTTCATAAATCATACAAACCTGGTTCATCTGATCAGATAGGTAAACTGAGCAATATCTGTTTGCTGCCTTTTTTTTTTCTTCTCCAAAGATACATATGCATGCTAGTGAGAAATCTCCAATTGAAAAGAAAGCTATTTCTTTTCAGTCTCTCCCCATGTACCTTACCTATTTGCAAAAAAAAAACCAAACCACCTTTCCCCCAGGAACTTCAAAATATTTGCTTCAAATCAGTTATACCAGAAATTTTCCTTAGCCAGAGTAAATTTATTGTAACTTTCTAGATATTTTCTCTTGAACAGATACAGCAGTAGTGACAGTGCAGGACAAAGCCGAGCATCTGAATTTGGACCCATTGCTCTCTGCTTTGGTCCTATACAGAGAGCAGGTGAGTGAGGTAACCTAACTTTAGCTTGCTTTAGATAGCGTTTCTCTTCCACGAGCTAGATCTGTCATGATAAAGCATTAACTGTAATTTCTGAGAGAAAAGCATACTTTGATAGGTAAATTTGGTTCCTAAGTTCCTTTGTGCGAAGCCCGTGTACTAAAAAGAGCAGTTCTTGCCTCTCTCTTCTCAGGTTTACTGTGGTAAGTGTAGCTGTGGTGTTGGAGTTGTGAATGGCGTGTTTCAACTGCTGGGCTGGGAAGTGTCCCAATTTTCAGCTGCAGTTCTCTATTTCACTTTTGCAATCAACTCTTAGCTTGCAATCAACATAGCTATTGTCAGCTGAAGGGAAAAGAGCTACTGTTAGGGCAGAGACTTTATTTATTTATTTGTTACCTGGATGAACTGAATTGCATGATCACTTTCATCCGGACACAGAGGCAAGTCAGCCCTCAGGACCAAGAGAGCTAGATGCAGGCCTTCTTCCCCAAAGTGGTGAGCCAGGGCTGATCTCACTGTGACTCTCACCTGCTCTTTGCTCAGAGTGCTGTGAGGGTAGCTTGGAGTGTCAAGTACTCGAACACGGAGAGCTACCTCACAGCCATTTCTTCGTATAATCCCTGAAATGCGGCAGCTGCATCCGAGGCTGCAGCATGTAGTCACAGAGCTTGGGGAGCGATGACTCTCAAAGTCTGAGCTGCCCAGCAGGCTGTTCCCAGACGCACTTTTGCCAGTCTGAGTTCTTCCAAGGATAACAAGGTTGATGGTCATCTCTTTGCTGTCTGCCATTGTCTATGCTTTTATTCACAAACCTGCCACTAAGTGAAGAACAAATAACATGAGCCATTTTGGGTAACTTAAAAAAAAATCCAGCAAAACTTTCAAAACTCAGTGTTCTTTTGAGTGTCCTTCCCTGCCTGAAATGTTGTAAGGAGCATGTGGTGTAGATAGACATTCGGTACAGTACATATACCTCTGTCTGATCCAAGGATGGGTCTTAGCTGTCCTTCCCAGTCTGCTGCTTAGAAATAATGACCCCATGGAAGGTGTCACAGGTGCAAGAGCAGCCTAACAGGCTGTGCTCCTACACTGGCAGAAAGTGAAGAGCTGTTATTGGAAGAGTTTTAGGAACAAGTAAAGCAGATAAAGCTAAGGAGAGACAACAGAGAAGGGAGGAGTTGGGAAACTGTGAAAACAGCATTGGTGTACAGGGAGAGCCAGTTATGGAAAGGAGGAAAACCAGGAGAGGAAGAAGAGAATGGTGACAAATATGTGCTGCTGATATTAAGTGACTGTGTTTCAGGAAGTAAGTTTTTAATTGGTTTTAGGGGAAAAAAAATAGATAGGGAGAAGTAACTTTTAAAAAAGCACTTTTTCACAGCAGAGAACAGCTTAGAATACGTCTTTCATCAGCTATGACTGAAGTTGAAATAGACAGTAATCCGAAAAGGCTTTCTGATACAGATAAATGTAAGAAGTATGTCTTAATGAAGAGAAGATCTGAAATAGCCAATGCTGCAGGTTCTAACCCCATATGAAATTGAGACTTTGGAAGTGTATACTGTACAAACTTTTAGACTTACAGCACAGTTACTAGAAAAGAAAAGCATAGACTGGTGGATGGAGAGGGGAGATGTGTAAGTATCATTTCCAGTTACTATAATTGTTCATAAATGTTCGTTCTCTTTGTACTTTTCTGCAATCCAGTATACGAAGGGGTTTTGGTGCACAGTAGTTGCCTAACAGGAATGCTGGCTGATTAAATAAATTCAGTGATGTTTCAGATGGAAAACCGTATTGGTAAATAAGTAGTTGATTTTAAGTTATCAGTGACACTTGAATTTCAGAAAGTTTTTTGTTTTGTTTTTTTTTTTAAAGATACTATGTTTAGGTACTCAGAGAGAGATTGTGGATAACTTTAGAATGGGATTTCCTGTGATTATTTATTTTCTTGCATGTGCAGTTCAGGCTTTCTCCATCGTATTAAATCCATGCCCAAATCAATCTTTTGAAATAACTTCAGTACAAAGCCAAACATGAAAGAGCTATTAACGTACTAATTTTGTTACCGGCGACATTGAATACTGTACATGATATTCTTCCTTACTAAATTCACAGTGAGGTTTTCGTGGTTTTTTCAATGATCAATTTCCTTTTTTTTTAAGAATACCATAAAAAAGACACCTTATGAAATGATTGTCAGCAGTTATTCGTCAGTCTAGAAGTGCATCTGTATTCCTTTTCTGTAGCATAATAGTATGACACGATGGACACACATTTGTGCGTTCCATTTTTAAATCACGATCAAGGATTTGTTCTTTTTTTTTCCCGTAAGAGGTCTACGCTTAAATACTTAGATTAATTTCATATTGTGTCACTTACCTTATTTTCCCTTAATTTTCTCTTTCATTCAGACTTCATTCATAAACCATGTGTGCAGCGTAAAAAGAAGTTCGTACGTGAACTTTGAAACTAACAGCAGCAATGTACCACACTGAGACTGTTACGTACACATTAATCTGGTTAATCTATTACTGATAGATCCTCATTCAATTCGGTATGTTTGGTTAGTAATTGGCATTGTTGAATTTTTGCAACTTAGCTGCAGATCCAGTTTTTGCAATCACTTTAGCCATTGTATGAAGTTGGTATTTTTGAAAGTTACTTGAGTTCTACCAGCAGTTAAATGTGAGAATGATAATGGAAGTACTGGGATTACTTTGTGTTGTGTGTTCTTGAATACATGTTCGTATATGCATGTGAAGAGCATATGCACTTTCTCTTATTATTGCAATGAATTAGTAATTGCAGTATTTTCAAAGACAATGTAAACCATATGCAGATGTAAAGCTGTTTGCCTAACAAAGATGGACTAAAATATTCAAAAAATGGATTAAAAGACAAATTATTTGTGAATCAGGAAGAAAACTGAAGGCTTGCACGTGCCAGCCGTGTGCATTAGTTGTTGGCTCAATAGCTTGATACACTTTTCTTGCAAACATCATTCTTTGCCAGGCTATAGTAGCATTAAAACCAGGCATAAAAAGATTGTCCAGAATGGACCTATCGCTTCCTTTTTAGACAATTTTCCCACAAGTGGGAAAGTAACTGACTTGAACTGTTTGCCTTAGTAGAAAATAAAATATACATTTGTGCTTTAATGACCAGGTTCTAGTAACAGAACAAAATAGTGGAGTGTGCCCTTCTTGTCTGTTCACAAGGAAAGGTTTAGGTAAGCCGCCTTTCTGACTGTAAATCCCGGGTGGGTGGAGGCACATGCTCACTCCAAGGGTGTTGAGATATGTGTCATTACAGTGAGGATAAGAATCTGGTGTGTGGGCTCTTTGTAGTGGGAGGAAAAGAGGAACATGCTTTCTGGAGCCCAGTTCTGCTGGGAACATTGCCATCCAAAATGTAGCTCGCTGTGGGAGCCTGTAAGTATCGGTTTACGGCAGTACCAGGGCTGTTCCTGCCTGCCAGAGGGCTTGAAGTGAGATTCCAGTTCCTCTAGAAGCCCGTTGTCTCCCACTGTGGTCCCACAAACACAGCCAGTGCTTTGGCAGAAGGTAGGAGCTAGCGGTACCTTCACAACCTCCTCGTGTAAATTCACATCATTGGACATGGACGAGTTTATCGTTTGTGTTGCTTGGCTGTAGATGGCTGTGTAATACTTTTGTTGCTGTGTATTTTTAAAAGCATATGGACAAGTTAGTTGTTTTCAGACAGCTCCCTGCTCCTGAGCTTGCCTGTTCTGGTGAGAGGTGAGACACTAAATCTCTTCCTGTATTATATGTGTAGCCAAGGCAACTACTGATAGTTTCCACTGTGAAAAGCTTTGTGGCTCAATGCTGTGCACAACCTCTGTGTCTCAAGGCACATTTATATATAAAGTGTGTAGCAAGGTTCCTTCATTTGCTAATGGATACAAACTCAAAGACAACTGTATGGGGGGTGACACACTTGCAAAGCAAAAGGGTAAGTCAGTCTCATAAAGCTGTGGATATTGTGAAGATAAAATCCGGATGCTTCCTTTAATTTGCCTAGAAGTCTTGACTTTGGTTAAATTGTCACAGTCTAGCTCTGTACTTTTCATCGGACTGTTCCTATGTGCAGTAATGCCTCTCATGACATCTGAGGCGGTATATGTCCCAGCCCTTGCATCCAACTGAGCCAGTAGCCTGCCGAGGAGATAATTTAAGATGTGCATGGAGAAGGATTTAGACTACCAAGAAAGCTGGAATCCCAGAAGCAGAGGAGTGTTGTATGCAAAATACAGCTTGCCCAGCTGGATGCAGAACAGGGCTTTTATGCTGGCAAGATGGCTTTAAAATTAAGAGTAGTGTAAATGAGGCGCTGCTTGAATAATACCTAAAACTTGGCTAAGTGAGCTTCCCCACAAAAAAAAAGGCATTTCTTTCCAGTGTTACTATAAATGTAACACAGTCCGAGTTGGGACACATCTGGAAGGCCTTACAACAGCACGGGCAGAGGATTTTAAGAAGTTGTCGTCTTAGGAGGATATGACAGGGAGAAAATGAAGCTGATTTATATGACGCTTGCTTGGGTTCCTCAAAGTACGCAGAAGGAGTCCTCCCCAAGATGGCAGTGTCGGCTTGCTCCGCGGGTGCTGGACAGCTGGGCTGGGGTCCCCTTCCTCTGGAGTCCTATGCTGAAATAAAATACCAGGTCAGAAATGAACTGAAGCATTAGAATACAGAATAATTACAGGAGTCTTCAAGTGTCTCCTGAAATAAGAAATGTAAAAAGCATTTGTGTCTCCTTTGACGCTAGAAACGTTTTTTACTTTATAAAAAGCAGACAGCGTAGCACCTTAATGAATTTGAATAGCAGTAATGGAAAGGTAGCAGTTAAGAAACTGGAAGTGTTATTGACTGTCACTTATATGATTCTTTTTCAAGACCTTTGTTTTCACTAGCTTTAAGTTGAATTGGTAACATTTTATTATAGGGCTTTGGATATGAGATCTTAAAATCTACTGTCAGAGTATGAATTTGCAAAGGACAAATACAGAGTACAGCAAAATTGCCTTGGATGCTTCTTAGCAGTGCTTGCTGCTAGTGGGTAAGCTATCTTTTTTGGTTTTCTTTATTTTTGTATATCTTTATTTTTGAAATGGCAAAGAGAACCAAAACTGAGCCTATGACAGATTGGCAGGTAGGAAGGCTTCTTGTAACTGATAAAGGAAGACTTGTACTGCTCCCATAGAGATACCAAGCAAGTCTAGTGAGGAGTTGTCAAGAATCTAAGGAAGTAAGACCCCTAATCAAATTGAAAATAAGCAACATTTCGTCATCCAGCATCTTTAGTTGTCTTTGAAAAACCAAGGCTAAAATAATAGGCAAGTAACCATTGGATTTATAGGTATCTATAGAGTTAACTAGAGTTGCAATGCATCGTAGTCACATTACTGTGTCAGCTGCTGTTCTGTTGTAGTCCCTGTGATCACCCAGTTGGTCTGCACGCACCCTAAACAAACTCTCAGTGATGCTTATTGGCATATACCAAGCAGGCTAGATCTTGAAATAGCACAGTTTCTCTGTAGGCATGTGTCATCTTTCAGTTCCCACGCCTTCCCATCCCTTACAGCTTCTTTCCTGATGTGGGCTCTCATTTTAGCCCAAGATGATGCCACAATAAGTAATTTAAGATGTGCTTTGATGAATTTCTCTTACTTAAAGAAAACCCAGTGAGGCCATTTTATGGATTGCCACACATGGAGGCAGGCTCTTAGCCTTCCCAAACAACATGAGAAATCCAGGAAGGTATGCAGTCCTTGTAGTCAGAGTGGCTTCAGTTCTGTTAGATGTGTGATTTCTAAAAAACACCAGGCACGTCACTGTTGAGAGAGAGAGAAGACAGATCTAGTGATGCTCTACACCTTTTGGACTGCATGCACGAAAACTTCTGTGCTAATGCTTAGGGAACACGCACATAAAATACCCTAATGTTTCCTTGAAACAGATGATTATTTTTTTCCTTTGCTTAATCAAGTCCTTAGTATCCTTAGTATTTTTCAACAAAAGTAAGCAATTATCAGCAATCTACAAGATCATGTTTCTCATTGCAATATAGGTGGCTGTGTAGGTTATGTGCTACTACATTGGCAGTGCTGTGGGGAAAGGAGGTGGGGTATAGCTGCAGACTAAGGCTGCAATTGCGCCAGCCTTCGGACCGTGTCTGTTTGTACGACTGTGGAACCAGCTCCTCGGATTCCCACTGTGCTTTTACAGCGACTTACGGGTTCAGGGCAAGTACTGCTGGAAGAAAGGCAGATCAAGGACCCCCCTTGTATTTAAAGGGAGATTGAGCAGAACTATCAGCACAGTGAGAACATCAGCTAGACTTTTTTTTTAATCTGTTCTCCCACTGAATCACGAAGATCCACAAGATGCTGTTTTCCTTCATCCTCTGCAAACAGACAACTTCAAATTAGAAACCAGTATCTTTGACATGCTGATCTGGTAACTCTTTGCTGTGGAAATACTGTGTCTCTTGAGTTGGCAGGAATTATGTATTCCAAGCACTCTGCATCTCAGTGCACAGAGAACAGAGCACTGTAACAAGCCAGAGGAGCACAGTCTCTTGTTTCCTGTTAGTACGGTTTGGTGGGACATGGCTTTTCAAAATGCTAGGGCATGCATTGTAACATAGAGCATGTCATGCTTACTGTCACGGGCTGCCAGTTTCTTAATTCTCTCACTAATCCCCACCTTCTCCAGTTTAACTAATAATTTTTCCCCATGGCACCGTATTAATTTTTATTTAATATGCAAGGAATATTTTAAAGTATACCATACTGTGCTATACTATCTCTTGAGCAGATTACTTAAAGATATTTAAACTGTCTTTTTTTCACCCATGTTGCCAGAATATGTTTCTCTAGTATAAAGATTGGACATAAGTCACTAGTGCACAGGTTTGGCCATAGGACTATGCTGCACGGCTGACGTGTTTGTGTCTGCTCACTGCTTCATGTGAAATATGCAAAGTAACCAAAGAAATAAAGGTGATATTGCAAGCAATACTATATATATAGAGGTAATGTTTAAAAAAAAAAAAAAAAAAAAGACACAACCCCCCACCCTCCCCAAAAAAACCCCGAAATCATAAACTGTTGATTTGAAAGGCATATGTTTGGGAGAGAAACAATAGTCAGAAAGTATGAAAATACAGACTTAAGGAAGAATCCTTTTTCCCTTATGCATACTTAACTGGATGAATTCTGTGACTGGCTCCATATACCTTCTGTTGTGACAACATGAGTCAGGGTACCATACTCATTCACCTTCTTGTGATTAGCCTCAAAATTCATCCATGTGTATAAAAACATTTTGCCCCTGGAGCAAAAGTCCTGTGAATGGTGAGCATATCTGGAAGCTCAGGAATCCCAGATCTGGCTGCTATTTCTGTAACACTATTTCCCTT
>NW_009592949.1:105505-122778 GCF_000690535.1 Cariama cristata | reverse complement strand
AAGCTGCACAATTTCTCAGTTTCCTCATCTAAATAGTATGGAGAGTATTCACCTCTTTCGAAGATGTGTAGTGGGATTGATTTAGCTGAAGGGAACAGATTTCTGTAGGGCAATAACAGCACTGATTGCATTTTAAAAAAAAAAAAGTCTTTTTATCATATTGTAAAATGCTCCATAGGGACCCAAATGACTTAAGACGTACTTTCCAAAAGTATTCCCGTGTTGCCTGGAAAGGGTATAACTGTTCTAACACTAATAACCACAGAAGTTGCACTGATACACGGGGTTGGACGGGTCACACTGCTACTCTTATGCCTTCTAATCCTTAAGAGACGTTTCATAGAATATCAGGAATACAGAGCGTGTAAAGTTTCAACTCAAGGCTGTGTAAAAATGACACTTTTCTGCTCAATAGCATGGATATCTGGGTGTATTCAGGACAGATTTAGTACTCAGTTCCTTCATTTTCTTATTTTCCAGGTTTTGCAGGGTGTTTGTATTTCTATGGATACAACATGTGTTGAGGACTTCTCTTAAAATACCCAATAACTAACAACTTGATATATTTTATATTTAATTCTGATTATGAATCTTTCCTGTTTTCTCTTCATATACCTACACTTTAGAGGCAATATGCTCAATGGCAAAGAGCATTTCTTAACGCAAGTTTAAGAAACTGGAGTGCTAATTAGAAATACTACACTTTCTTCATTTTGATAATCATGATAACTTGTGGACATCAATACTGAACAGATGGTTTTTATATTTTAAAACATTCCAAACAAACTGAATCTGAGCACATCTTCCAATGTATTTCATGATGTCAAGCCATTGAACACAGTGTCAGAATTATGCTATAAAAACTGTCTTACAAGCCAATGTGGCTTGCTTTGGCAATGCAGTTGTTTAGAAAAGTAGAATTGCTGTAGATGATTTATTAAAATTCTGAATAGTGTGTATAGGGAAAGGGTGTAAAATATACGGTTACAAAGCTGGTGTATAGTTTGTGACTGTGAGCCGCAGACTTGGTACTCACCCCAATGCTTGTAACTTTATAATATCAACTGTCACAAAATACTGTGAAGTTGGAGCTTTTTTAATCGGTGTCCTTTCTGCATGAGGGGACAAAATTCACAGGGCAAAAATTCACAAAGAAACAAATAGGAACCAGAAAAAAGTTTTCAGAAGTCAGTTTATATTGTTCATTGTGGTTTTTGAGGTTGTTTTGTTTTCTTGAGGTCTGCAAACCAGTTTGCTGCTACAGATTCAGTGAATACACTCTACTCCTTCAGGTCCTCAAGTGTGGATGAGGAGATCTCCTTCCACCTGCCTCCCTCCCCATCTAGGCTTTGCTTGTTTCCTTCTCCATGTGCCTGTCTTTCCAGCCAGGAAGAGCTGGGTACAACTTCCATCCATTTCATTCCTTAGTTGACAGCAGCCTCTGTGCCCCAAAGAAAGCTTTTTGGGGTGGTTTGGTTTTTTGTTTTGTTTTCCTCCTCTATCAGATATCTGGCATCCTGGAAAAAGTTGTTTCTTGCCAGTGCTTCCAGTTCTGATGCAAGCTTGGGTTCCCTGTATGGAGGGGGATAACGGGTCAGAAATGAAGGCTCGTGAGTAGGTGGCCTCACTAACCCACTGTCAAGTTCATGGACATGATAAAGTAAGTTGAAGTGTTGTCTCCCCTTCATGTAGTCAACTATGGGTTTTATCCAAATAGTTAAGTCTCTGATGTTTTTTACAATACAGTGCACTAAACCATGAGATGAGTTTAAAAAGTGGATTCATGCTGTGAATAACTTCTGTGGGAGAGATGAGAGTATTCCATCTGTAGCGCAATGCAAATGCAGCACTGCTGGTGGAAATTCAGCTATAAATTATTGTCATGCAATGTTCAGTAGGGCTTTTCTCAGAACAGAGGTGTACGGGGGACAGCCGTATAGCAGAGGCCAAATAGTGACTCCCGGTAAGTTAACAAACTTTTCTGTCTCCCAGTTAAGTGAACCAACAGGAATAATTCAAGGCTTCAAGTGAAGTTTAGTTGTGAATTGGAAGAAATAAACTTATGTCGTGAGTTTGTGTTTTTACATTAGTTTCCCTGCAGCTCAGACACTGCTTGCCCATTGTTATCTGATAAGATTTTACGAAACCTTTTTTTAGTCTCGGCACAAAATCATCAACAGACCATGAAGAACAAACAAGAGTACTAATTTTTTTCAGTCTACACCCACAACTCTCTCTTTAGAAATGGTGTTTGTCTCAAATGAGAGAACGGATTTGTTTAAAAAAAAAAAAAAGAAAAATGGAAACTGTAATGCGGGAACAAAAACTTTCAGCTGTCAGCATTTCTGTAACCTCACAAGACCTAATTTTCATGTCTTAATTTATAATCTTGGTGTAAAGAGAAAACATGTTTTCGTTTCTCCTGTTTCAGATTTGAATAACTGGATGATTATATATAAATTTACTGCATTTGTGCAGAAGATGTGCTGGTTTTAACATCTGTCAGAGAGCTGCATCTTAAATTCCTTCCCATGATCATCTTTTGGGTGTAATTTTCTGGCAAGTTTGGGACTTTAAACTGGTTTTGAGAATTCTTATTCTAGCAAAGGGATAAATCCATCCTGATTGAAGAAAGTACTCTCTCTTTAGCATCTATGCAATTAGGATTCCATGGCTAAATTACCAGTTTCCTTAGAAAAGACAAACTAGTGACAAAATTCAACGGTTAGTTGAGTTTTGGTGCTTCCTGAGAGGGCTCTGAAGACCCTATGAAATGTCTGTTAAATAGGTTGCTACAGAGAGACAGCCTTAAACAGATGGTAGAGGAGAAATCTTGCTTTTAATGAGGAGAAGTCTGTGTGTAGTGATTTGGTACATCTTTGATACCATCACTTAAGCTCTTTGGATATAAAATAGGTTGTCTTCTGTTAGGATGTGAGCGAGTTCACTGAAGGCTGAGGGCGTGCGATGAAGACGTCGGTCATTCTGTAAAAGCTCTAAGCACAGCAGTTTTGCTCTATTTTCTCTATCCTTCGAACACATAACTTCACTGTGGGAATAAATAAAATAGGCACTTTCTCAAAAATGGTAAGAAGTAGCTTCTTAAAGCTGCAATTCCCAACCTACCGTTAGCACCAGAGTTCCACTGGCAGCACGTGGAGCTGACAGGCTTTGCAAATGGCTGTGTTGGGAAAGGCAGACATCTACCGCAGCCTGTTGAGAAAGCATGAGAAATCATAATATAGGAGTTTACAAAAGAGTCTGCTTTAATAGATGGGAGATTAGTAGCTGTATGAAGTATGCACTTTATCATACTGACTAGTGCTGCTTTGTTCAATGTTGGTCCACAAAGTTTGGCATGCTGTCTCACTCCCCATGATAATCGCTGTTATGGAAGACTCAGCTTGTGGAGCCTGGCAGCTGAAAAGAGGAGTTATGCAGATGACTTCACACTGTTTAGAATTTCTGCATTTGGGGAATATTACAGAATTGCTAACAAATTAGTCTTTTTTAATTGTAGTGGCATGTATGCATTTCCTGTCCCAACATGTCCAAACTTACTCATAGCACACCGAAAGAATCACAGATTTTATTTTTTTTCTTGTCTTTGAATACAAACAGCATGAAGAAAGATTATTTTCTAGACATCAAAGAGAATGAAGTCAAAATGACCGATTCAAACACAGGAAACTGAACAGAAATCTAAATATTGGCCTGTTTTATGCCACTTAATGATAACAAGACCAGCTATTAAAGCAAACGACGAGAGGAAAAAGAAAGGAAGAGGGGATTTGCCCACAGTTTGTATTTAATCATGGACAAAAAGTTGGTAGAAAAATTGTAATTTGTACTGCAATGTGGTGAAAATAGCCTTTTTGGACCTTAGTACAAGGATGATGTGGTATTTCAGACTGTAATTTGAATAAGACATATTGGGTACTTAAGTCTGCCCTTGCACATGAGCGGCTTTTATTTATAGTGTTTCACCTTTCAGATTTCTTGGATCTGAATGTACTTAGCATTTAGCCATTGGAGTCACTTAACTGCATCTACATCAACAGTGAAACACAGCAGACTGACAGTTTAGAGTAAGAAGTGAAATATGTCAGAGGAAACTGCAGGATTGTACAGGCAGAGGGTAGTTTCTTACATGGAATATTGCCAAGGAAGACCAGCTATCTGTTGGCAAAAATGTCATATGGGCACTCTTTTGTTATTTCTTCTTCCCCAGTACTGGATTTACATAATGTAAAACCTTGCCCAAACTGAAAGGGAAGAGGGCAGGCATTCATTGTCCTTTTATACGAGGGTGTGCTGCATGTCTGCAGGCCCAGCAGAAGAGGACAAAGTTGTTGCAGTAGTGAGGAAGAGGCTCCACAGAGTAGGGCAGAAGCTATGAGCTGAAAGATGTGATTAGGCTGGGTGATGCAGGAGAAGGACTCTGGTTGGTTGGTTGGTTGGTTTATTGGTTGGAGCCTAACCTGAATCTAAAGAATATGTAAGTGTGAGGAAACGAACTTGGTGAAACAAATAGTAAGATTGTACAACTTCGCTTAGTGTAAGTTAAAATAACCACAGGTTTGTTTTTTTTTTGAAGCCTTAGAAAACCTGTATGTCTATTTGCGTCTGTTTTAAGGAATGTAAATTCAGACTATCTGCAGCATTAGGAAAAGGTATTGTGCAGCTGCTGGTGGGTTCCTCTGAAAATAAACATTGGTCCTGGGGCAAAATGCAGCTGGAACTTCTGAGGCTTAGGACAAGAGTGTCACAGAGGAATGCTCCAAGTAGTCCGCTCCTTCACTTTCTTGCCCCCTAAGTAATGTCTCTAATTTCCAGAAGTGCTCAGCTTCCAAGAATTCTCATTTGAGTAAGTAGGAAGGGAAAAAAGTTGCAGCTTTGAATTAGAATTATGAATGTAAGTGCTTAAATGTGGATGTGACAAACAAACTTTTTGTCTCCTTCTTTAAAAAACAAACAAACAAAAAAGAAAAAGCTAGTCAAGTCGTGTGTCTCCATTCTAAGCTGGTCCCAGAGAACAGTGCAGAGGCAGTCTCTGGGCTTTGGAACCTGGCTGCAGCTCCAGCAAATCCTGCATCATTACTGTTGGAAGACTTTGCAGATGTGTGTTTCAAAGGAGACACTTGCTTTGAGTGGAACCCCATGTGTTTACAGGAACCTTGATCCAGCTTCCACTGGCGTAGATGGGAATTTTAGCACTGAATTTGTCAGCTTCTCCTCCAAAACATTCAGTTTTTGTCCTTTTCTTGTGCATTCAGTTTTTCTTTTCCTTGGCAAAGTCCCAAATATAAAGAGTATACACTGGCTACCAAACTATGTCCCTGTCCGGCTCTTTCCTGTGTTTGTCAGTCTCTTTTGAGTTGAACCTTGTAGGCCCTCTAGTCTGCAACTTTTCAGATTCACCAACTGAAAAGAGTGTAGAAAGAGTTTGAAGCATAAAATTGTGACTGTGACAGTAGCTGAAAAGTACTGAACAGGTTTTAATACATGGAGGTATTGAACAAAAGCAGGATGGAGGACTTGTGTGTAGTCACTGTTAAAGTTATTGAGGAAAAAAAGCAAATACATTGCTCTTACATTGAGCCACTAGAACATGACAACAGTAAAATGTCATTAAGATTAGTTTGATTTCCATGCATAACAGTTACTCATGACTGTAAATACGGCAGATCAAATTCCTTTCTGCTGTACCCCAGGATAACTCTGTTGGCTTCATTTGCTATAACTACAACAGTGCTTTTTTGGTTGGGTATGCTTATAAATCATTTGAGTAATGCTGGTTAAAACTGAAATAACATTGATGTAAGCGAGACCTTTCACTTCAAATTGAGATGGCAAAATATGTTCAGCCTCTTGAGAGGAAATGACAATGAGCTACGGCAAACTAAAGGAAAACTGAGCATTGTAACTCTTGGGATCACATTGAGAAACTCTTTGTAAGGCCATGGCCTCTCACTTCATATTTTCAAGTGTCCAAACTGACTTTAATTCTGTTCAAAAGGAGGACACTCAGACTTTTATTTTTCCTGCAAGTTTGCATCTCATTTCTCTCACTTTTCGCAAAGAACGTTACCTCAGAAACATTAAATGGGAAACATGTGCTTCAGGGCTAATGGTATTGCTGCTTTGTAAGGTCAGCTCCAAAGTCTCAACATAAAGGCTTTGTTAATCTAAAGTGAAATAAAAGCAGCTGTCATAAAGCATGTGATATATAAACTCTCATTTAAAGTTATATTATATTCCTCTTATTATTTTTAATAGTCTGAATTGAGAGAGAGAAAAATATTTATTGAAAGGATGAAAAGCAGCGCTTTTCTAAACTTCTCAAGAAAAAGGAGACAAATATTTTGCCACTGATAAAAAGACACCATCTTTAAGTGCTTTACCCCCACCCCCCCACCCCCTAGTACTCATTTCTCTTAGGTCATATATTCTGTCTGCAAAAGAACAAGGAGTGTTGGTATTCTGTAACTGGGAATGGCAAACAACATAGATAAATTTCACAGCTTTTTCAGGACAATGACACAAAGTTTTTCCTCTTATTAAGTTATTGTTCCATCGCTCCCAGTCAGAGATTAATATTGGTTGGTGGTCCCAAGGAAAGGAATTCTTCCGTGATCCTACTTTATTTATCTGAGAGTTGCCGTTAACATTAAACAAAATCAAGCATTGCTGTACCTGTCATGAGACCTGCGTGTGTTGATAAATACTTGTATTTCTCTCACTGCAAATTTAAGCGGCTTCTGTCTTCTACTGACCCCTCCAATCCCTACCTCATATCTCATTAAGACTAATGCAATTTATGAGGTTGAGTTATTCCATGCAACAAATGATTATTTGGTCTTTGTTGGAATGACTTTAGATATTGCACCTTGAGGCCCAAAGGAGATGGTTCATGTCACAGAAGCTTCGTGTTGGATATGCAATGGGGAAAGGTGCTGGCCTTGCTGGGTTGCTTGACAGACAGTTCCAGCTATGAAATCCAGTGATTCTTACCTGCCAGGACAGGGGGTCAGCAGTTGCTAGATAAAAACAGTTATCCCGGTGGATTCTATCTATACAGCTTTTAAGATGCACGATGTTTTAGTTATGTGTAGGTATTGAGAGAGAAGTTGCTGCTTTTTTAGAAACCATGGTTCACTGTGCATGTCTGATTCTTCTCCCCAAAGATTCTTTTGCAGCAGTGAGTTTTAAAAGCAGGACCCTCATTCGTAACTTGGAGCCCAAACTATTTTGTCAAGAAACGGAAAACTTCTTGACAAAGGTAAACTGTGAAACTGAAAACTAAAGCTGTGTGCAAGTGTTGGGTATAAACTTTTTCTGAGACTATAATGATCATTTGGCTATATCAAATTACATTACAGAAAAGTGTGCAAATGTGTGAGCAGTTTGTAAGATGTTGGTTTGGAAATGTGCTTTTTGATGTATCTCAGTAAGAAAAGAAATAACTAAAGAAACCTTAAACTACATTTTCTTCATTGCCTTGCTGGTCCTCATCAAAGCTCTTACCCTGGCATTCAGAAAACTTGGAATATCTGTAGGGTAGTTTGTTTCTTTTTTTAAAAAAAATGTATGTACGTTTCTCTCATGCATCATAGAAGTTTATTTTTTCTCATCTTGGTGGTTTTCTTCCTAGTGCACAACGGATAATTTAGTTGTGATAAGGCTATATAGTATTTGATAGCTTAGCCAGCAATAAAGACTAGTGACAATTTTCACACTCTACAGAGAAAAATAAGAAATCAGAAAACTGAAATAACAGTTCTACAATTTGTAAGCAGCATAGCGCTTTCCCTCTCAATTTCCGCTGTCTTTCCATTTTTCTAACTTCAACTTTTTTTTCTCAGTTTATCTTATTTAATATGTTTAATCTATTTTGTATTTTCCCTCCCCACCCTCAGCAAATGTGTCTGCATTCATTGTAGATCTTTTTAACTGAGTGTAATTTTATGACAGTATAAAAAGCGTTTGTTTTCAGTGTACAATTATAGCTATTCTTTATAAAGCCTGTATCTATTTCATAACATACATCTTGAGATACTTGTTTTGGTGAACTTTAACTGGAATATCCTCAAATCTCTTTTATAACTCTTTTGGATATCTTTCTTTTGGTTTTCTTTTTTCTTTTTTTTTTGGGGAAATCACAGTTTCTCTTTTTACAGTTCTTTAAGAAATCAGAAACCTTATTAAAAACTGTCAAAATGGAAAAAACATGTTCTGTGAAGCCAGAATATCTGTCTAAGTGTTTTTATGGTCCATTCTTCCTTTTACACAAGATCAAAGCATCAAGGGACAAGAAAATAGGGTGAGAAAAGTCAATTCAAGCTTGCAGAAATCATGCTCAGGCCAAGTATTTAGCCAGTGATTCATTGAAAATGTTGCAAAATGTAGTACTGGATTTTTAATGATCGGAGGTTTCACTGCCAGTTCTTGTAGAACATCCTGTTTTGGTGCAGTGCTTTAAAAAAAAAAGTCAAGTAAATACATCAGGTTGAACCATAATTCAGGGACAACTGGAAGCCACTAATGGGATGGACATACCTCATTATGAAACGGTGGTTTTAAAAAAAATGTAAATACTTATGTTGCTGGTGGTAGAAGACTGGCATTTAATTTGATGGTAGAGAAATTTCTTGTAATCGAACAAGTCCCTGTTTCTGCTCCCAGAATAAAAGGATTCCTCAAGAATGAGGCAAGTTCAGAAAAGAAGTGGTACAGGGATGACAAGAATCATCTCTCACATTTCAGTTCTGCTGAAAGAAAGGGTGAAATTTTAGAATTTCAACCCATGAGACTGTGAGCAACAGGTTACTTGTTAAAGGACGCTGATGTAGTTTAGAGATTCTTGACGTGTGGAACAAAAGGATACGCAGGAGAAGCAAACAGACCCTGAGCTCTGTTGGCAAATTAGGCATTGGTTGAGCAAGACAGAGCGGTAGTAGAAAACAATAGAGAAAACGAGGTAAAGCAGAAAGGTGTGAGTCAATATCAAAGAAGCTGAAGGACAAACTAATTGTGAATGCTAGTCAAGGTCTATGTAACAATTTATTAAGTACCATTGAAAGATGTTTGCATGAAATCTACTATTTTGCTGAACTTTAACAGGAACAAAGCACTAGTACAGAAGGATTTGTTCCAACAATTTTTTACTATCAGGAATATTTGTATTCTAGCTGCTGCCCTGGTTTACTCTGTAGGAGGCTATACTTCAGATATAAACCTGTTCCTTTTATATAAGGACTAACACTACAAGAGGAGCTCAGTCTATGGAGAAGAGGAGGGGCCTTGAGAGGCTTCAGATCCTGAGGCACTTTCCTCAGTGCCTTTCCACAATGCTTTGCGCAAAAATTAAGTCAATCCAAACACCGCTGTTTTTCAGCCTAACCACAGGTACTTTCCACCATGTTTCTTACTATATCACGTACCAAAAACTTATGTTTTTAAAAAAAAGTAGAAACAGCAGAACACATGTACAACCATATAACCTATATATTAATGAGATAAGCACATAGATAGTAAGAGAAGAGAAGCGGGTGCTAAGAGGTAACTTCAGAAACTCAGTTTTTTGTTTGGAGGAGCAGAAGTGCTACTGAAGATAAGTTTTGCTAACAAAGCATATGGTGCCTGCTATTCAAACTGTATATCATGTGTCTGTATCCACAGCTCACTCTACAATTTATTTTAAAACCGATCCATGACCTTCTTTTCATATGGTAGTCTTAAAAGTGAGAATACATAGTTCAGTGCAATAGACCATAGTGTACAACCACATATAACTGCAAAGGTTATATACTAATGAAGTTATAAAATAGAGAGCAAACTTGGAATGAAATGCACAGGAAAACTTTGGCTCTCGTACTACATGGAAAAAGGCAAGCAGATCTGTCTCCTGTGAAACATGAAGGAAATTATGTAACTGAAATTTTAAACATACACGTTTCTTGGCTTTTCCTCCTTCCAGGATTACTGAAGTAATGAAGATGGGATTCTACTCATACTTTTCAAAATGTTATTAATGGCATTCCTGGTTGCCAATGGAAATATCTCTGCTGACTCCTGATAGACTGTATTCATTTCTTTTGGAGCTGTAGAACACTGACTGTTCCCAATCATCTTAAAGATGCCCCTTCTCAGTCACTCCAGGAGACAATTCCAGTGAAAAATCCATCAAGCTTAATAGAGCGTACACACCTGTGTACATGTAAGCAGGGAGAAGTGTCCAGCCTCTCTGGTGTGATGAGAACTGCAGGGAAATGGGCACACGCTGCTGCGTGGCACTCACTCCCTTCTCTAGTGCTGCTGCTTTGGTAGCGTCTTCACACTCATCGTCAAGCAGCAATGACTATTATAGCTAATGTGGTATCTTCACCCTGTTAAAAGCATCAATGCCCACAAAACATGCATTTTAAGGAAACGTCAAATTCTTTACCATAGTTTTCCACATCAGAAAGCATGGAAAAGTATAAGGAAAGTGGCTCAGACTCAGACTGAGTATGTTGGATGAATTAGAGTGCAGGAAGAAGAGGGCTATTAGCTGTGCTCTCTTGGGCTAATCCTTAAGACCAAACAATGGAAAGACAATAGAAAAGAAGATTTGATAGAGAAGGGAACCTGTTTCCCACAAGGACAACTGTAGCCTTCTTGCAATTTTTTTCTTTAAATTGTGCAGCAAGAGGATTCAAGGAAAGGTTACAGAGGTTTAGAGCTCTGGGAGGAAAGCCCCCCTCTCTTCACTCTTAAAATAAACAGTTTTGTTAATACTCTTGCAAATAAAATAGTGGAAAGAAAATATGTGGTTTGTTTTGAGACTGCACAGAGGCATTTATCACAGCTGTAAAGCATTGTTGATAATGATGCTGTTGTCTTTTTGAACCAGCAGAAATGTGGCTAAGTGGTGATTTTGGCTTTGATTCCTTCCACCTGTGCTACCCAGGTGATAGCATCCAAACTGGACCTGCACCTGTGAGCTGCCGGTGTGCCAGGGGAAGGCCTTGTGCCCTCATTTGAGGATGTGCGAGGGTGAGGGTCGGTCTGCTCTGTAGGGGATTTTTTTTTTTTCTTTCCTCTAAAGGAGCAAGTAGTTGTTGGTTTACAGTTGGTTATTTTAATTCTTTTACACTGCAGAACTAAAAGAGAAGCTGGCCTCTGATGAGCAGCAGCCTATGGTTTTCTGCATTGAATAATGGAGGTGAGTGACTGGCTGCTGAAGCAAAGTGGGTGTTGAAGTGTGGGAATTAATTCTTAAGGTACAGGAAGGAGCAGTGTTGCAAATGTAGACTGGAGGAAAAGAGGAGATGGCTTGGGATAGTGGAGAAGTGGTGGTGCTCAATAGGTTAGGTGGAGGATATGTGCGTGCACTCCTGTTCCCTGCTTACAGATACACAACAGGATCTGGGCAGCTCTGTATCCCCATATTTTAGTGTTTCCTCGTACTTCTTGTCTGTGGAGTAGGTGTTTGTCCCTGTTTATCTTAATATGTCTGTGCCCTTTTGCTCCTCTTTTGGATGAGTTGGGATTTAAAGGGTTTGCTCCCTGTTTCAGGAGTGTCTGAGACTCTTAAGTCTGATTAACAAAGCTACTTCTCATCTAGGCTTGGGAGCATTTCAATGAAGCTGTTTCTGTGCATGTCTAAGAAATTAATCCACTCTCTAATTGCTACCAAATAGCTTCAGTCTCTAGAGGTTTGTCCCAACATGTGAACTTTCTGGGGAAGCAATTGTAAATTTGGTTTTCAGTTGAGGCGTTAGGGAGAGATACAAGTTATTTGGATCCGATTCCAATCTATATGTGGCCAACCTTTTGGGGGAAAGCTGAAGGAGAGGAAAGGCACAAGAAGCGGAGAGTTTGATGCTTTGTGGAAAGGCTAGTCTGTCTGAAAGCCTGGCTGCCATAATATTGAACTGAGACTTGGTAGAGAGACAAATTTAGGTTTGCATGAGGAACAGTGATTTATCCCTCAAGCTCTGCAGCTCTCTGAGGTATGTGCTGCATGGCTTTAAATCATACATGCATTTTGGTATATGGACTGTCAGATATCCTTCCCAATATAGATAAATGCCTTGCTTTGAGTCTTAGTAACCAAGAGATGAATACAGTCCTGGAGGTAGTGAGTGGAGAAGGCTTTGTGCTCACAAGTAGATGCAGCTCCACAGTGTGTTTTGTATCTGCTGATCTGTGTGGGCAAGAGAAAGCTGGTGATGCTGTGGCTGAGTTGTTTAGAGGAAAGCAGTTAATGTCTGCCACTGTAGTCCTTACTGGTCTCAGTCTGTTATGGGCATCTGGGGAGATGGAGGTGATGGAGCTCAAAACCAAAAAGGAGCTTGTACAGGCATGTGTGGAGGTTAGTGCTTTTCAAAGAGTTACTCCTTGTCTGTTTATGCTGATCTTAAAATGCTGCGTATGAATGGGAAATGGTTAAAGTCCTGTATTCAGTTCACTTTGAATTTATGCAAATAGGTCAGCCCCATAAGTAGTTTTATTATTTTGCTCTTCCTCACAAGGAAGAAAGAATTTCACTAAGTTTAAAAGAAAAAGAGAAGTTTGTATGGAAGACTTTAGGTTGGAGTGAATTAGTCCAACTACTGAAACAGTCTTTATTCTGGATGAAATGGCACCAGGTTGAAGACCGGTGCCTGCGACTGGTGTAAGGCAGGTGTGCTCGTGATCCAAGTATGGATGAGAAGTGTGGTTCTGCTGCCTCAGTGGGTCACACTAACTAGAGGCGGCAGAGAATCGTCTGGTACAGGTTAGCCATGGAGTGGTGTGCCTCCGGCTGGCTCGCTGCCTGGCACACGCCTGTGCGGTAACAAGAGACAGGCAGGGCTTGTGAGTGCATTAGCAGACATCTGACACAGAACTGAGCAAGCAGCGCGGAAGATGAAACAGGGAGCTTTAGAGGTAGGCGTAGAGTAAATTACCAAAGCGTTTTTTCTTTTCCATGTGTTTAATTTGAGATCTGACTTCATAATAAGTGATCCCATGTGTGATTCCTTAAAGTAATACTTACCTATTGTAATCCTTTAAACATTCGAGATGCCTGAAGTATGGAGTCATTTTATGTATTACCTGGAATGTACTAATCGCACTCCACAAATTTTTGATGTGCTATTAAATATTTGAGTGTCATTTTCCCTCCCTGTTCCGCCCCCGCCCCCAGGGGTGGAGATGTTGCTGTTTCTGCAGCAACCTGGGCATAGATACAGCTGTGTCCTGTATAACTGAGTAGGTGGTGAATGGTGGTTGAATAGAATAAAGTTTTAGCTGAATGTGTATGTTTGGACAATATAAATCAATGGTCTAATATAGTGAGTAACTTTCCCCTCAGTTCAGCTGGTAGTTTTTAGAGAAAGCATTACTGCAAGGGGGCAACTTTTATCTTTTTTTCTTCTTTTTTCTTCTCTTTTTTTTTTTCTTTTCCTTCCATCAAATGTATGATAACCATAGTAACCGTTGCTTTTTACCAGACAACTTATATAGACTCTTGATAAATGTCTTGAAATCTGCCTGAGTTGACTGTGCTCACTTTGGTGATGTGAAACAAAAGAAACAATGTTCCGTGCTTGTAGGTCTCTTTTCAAGGAATAGTACTGTGAATCTGAGGAATGCAAGAGTTTTCCAGTAAAAACATCATAGTAATTGCATTAAAGAAGTGAATCATACATGTAATCTTTCAAATATGCTGGCATGGATTTTGTTAAGACTGACTGACTTGGCTAGTGTGATGGGTGCTATTCTTTAGAAACATACCTAACGATAGTACAGAGATCTTGTCTGACCTCAAAGCAGGGTAGGGCCAAGTAAGGCTAGGTCTTGGACATGAAACCTCCTGGGACACAACAGTTTGCAGAACCATGTACTTTTTATTTTGGGAGATGCTACAGTGCTAGAAGTGGTCACTGTAATTACCCTTGTGATCCTGGCAGTCTGGTGACACTAATAAAAATTTGATGAGACTGGAAGGGACCTTAGGAGGTTGCCCAACACTGAATTCAGAGCCAGCCTAAAGTTCCTTAATTAAGGAAGCATAGTCATTTCCTTAAAAATTGGCGATGCCCTGGTTGGTACAGCTACATATGCTGTTAGCCTTCGTTGTTGCCAGGTTGTATGGGTTGCTGATGTTTAACCTCCTGCCCACCAGGATCCCAGAGAGTTTGCAGTGGAGCTGCTAGCTGCTCAATCAATTCCCACTCCGGGCCCTGTACAGCTCTTTCCTTGTGAGAGGAGAACCAGGTTGCTTGAGAGACAAAATTCCTGCTCTTATTCCCCTGACTGCACTGTGATTTGCATTAACAGTCTACTATCTTTTTCTTGTTGTAGTTACCTGTATAGCATTGCTGCTGCATACTCGTTAAAAAGTTGCCATATTGCATGCCATATTCCACCGCTAAAAGGATTGCTTTTTAGGTCAGAAGCAATGGATGTATAGTCTAGACCTAAGAGTATCCAGGTGATCTTGGGGAATGCTCCGAAGCTTTCAAAATGAAGGACCCTAAAGAGGTGCGATGCATATTTGCAAGAGCCAGTTTATGGTGTCTGCAGTGCTACTTTCAGCCATAACAACGTTTTTCTCAGAAGTTTTCAATGTACAGTTCTTGATCAGGAGTAACTCTGCTAAAGCAATATCACACAGCAAGGTGTTTGGACTTATTTAGAAACTTTTTACCCTACCATTTGGGTTTATGTTTCTATTTTACCCTAATTTTCTTAAGACTCATCACTGTGGGATTCTCAATATCTTAGCTAATACAGTCCAAGTTTTCGTTTGGATACAGCATTACTCACCAAAACTGATCATGAGCGGAGACATGCTTGTACTGAGTAGTAAATAAATAACATCTTGATTAATCTGAATGCAAATCTAGGCTCAGAACAGAGGTTAATAGTGAAATACGAGTTATTCTATATACTAATATATAATGCTATACTATATACTATGAACTTTACACTTTGTGTTGCCACAGGATACGGTGTGTGATCCCTACCCAATGACGCAGAAATGCCATTAAAACCCAGACATTTGTTTACTGTATGCATCCAGTGATTTTGTAATTGTGGAAATTAATTGTGTGGGTTTTTTTTTTTTCCTTTCTTCTGCTTTGTTTTTAAATCATTCAAAAACTGTGCTGTTTTCTGTTCTTGTCCCTTTCAGGGATATCTTTAGTGCAAATTCTGACATGTATTGCTTGATTAGCTATTGATGTTGAGAGACAGGTGTAATTGTCCAGTGCTACTAATTAATGAAATGTAGGACGTAATTATCTTTCTCTGACAAGTTTCTAGAAATTAATTTCATCTTCATCTGTTTTTTCAAGCAACAAATGAGCAGTGATAATAAAAAAACCAGTACTGATCTAGGAGAGAAAAATGTGAAGAATGAGACACTACAGCCCTCACCAATGAAGAAGCAATTAAATATTTGAATTCTGTTGATCAGAATAAAACCAAGCTGCTTTAATATATGTTTCTATTCCTAGCCTAGCATCATTCATCCATGAGATCCCTATGAATATTCATGTACATGTTGTAGGAAGTTCAACCTCAAGAACCAGGAGGTTTCCTGGCTTTTACTTTTTGTACATAACTGCACAGAAAGATTTCATAAAGTCCATAGGTCACTTGCAGTATGGCTTCAGGAAGAAGTGACTGGGCAAAAACTTGTTTGTTGGTCCTGGAGTTGGTGGGCAATTTTTCTTTTCTGGAGACCTTGTTCATTCACTTGGAACCCCATAAGGCTCTTCTGGAAGCATGTGGAAGGATCTTTTTAGGTAATAGTCATATTTAACCTGTCTTTCCATTGCTTCATCTACCTGTTAGGGTTGATATCAGCATGACTGTTGGATCTTTGCCGTGTATGCCATCTAAATTCAGTCCTTAAAAGCTCACTGGATCACACATGTGCCTGAGATGCAGACGGTCCTGCTTCCCTCCTCCCCATCACCCCGCTTTGCTGGTAGCACAGCCCTCCTCTTGTGCTGGGACCCTTGGTGCCTTCTGCAACTGGTGGTAGCCTCCAGCCAGAGCCTGGGCACGGAGGCTTTGTCTGTGGTGCCAGTAGAGCAGACCAAGGACTGTTCTCTGGTTCTTAGCAATGACAAGCTGCTTGCTCCTAGGTAGGAAAACTGCTGTCTTTTGAAAGCATATTTGTTCTTGGTTTGAACTAATGAGACTGCGTTTCCCTTCACCCTTCTATTAATATCCAAGTTTAAGCCTAAGTTTAAGCAACTCTTTCTTGCTTAGTGTGAGAGAGTTCACCTTTACCATGGATCAATAGAGCCCAATTATGACAAGTCCCTTGCCATTCTGCAAGGGATAAAGAACAAATGGAGGAAAAAGACCATTGCAAACATGAAGCTGAACTGACTTTAAAACAAATGAGAATCCCTGCTTGTTTGGGTTTTGTCATTTGGGTTTTTTTCTTTTGTAATAAACTCCACTTTTTCAGTCTATTTTTGGAAGTGAGTTTGCTATTTGTGCGTGCCTGGGACTGGCCTTATGCTTGGTACAAGTTTTGGATTGTCAGCCTGCAAGTGGTGAAGCCGTTTCTTAAAGATGTAGCAGTAAGTGATCTATGCATTCATCTCGAAAAAATGTCATTAAAATATTTATTTTTTGGCATATTCTTGGGACTTCAATTTGTAGAAGTATTTCTCAATTTGGTTTTGTATGTAAGAATTTCTATGAGACTTCAAACTTCTTATATTGTCTTCAGGGTCACTCTGTTACAGATATATATATTTTTTTTCCCTTTCCCTTGGATATATTCTACATTCTTCATTTTGATTTTAGACTGTGATTGCAAGCAAATGGTCGTACAATTGAGCTGGTAGGAGCTCATAGTTGTTTACAGGAATCTTCTACCTGTGAATTGGCACTTGCTCACATTAAATTTCTTTGAAACAAGAATCAAAGTTGCAAAAATGCGTTTTCTTCTGTTGGGCACGGTGCTTTTTTGTAACATTGTGGATAGCTTATGAGCTTTAGTCCTCAGTTTGTGCCACTGAAGCAAAGTCTCCTTCAGTTTGTGAATTGGTTTCAGGGTAATTCCACCTGCTGTTTGGAAAAAACCAGCATTTTGGTTCATACAGTTCCCTGTTCCATGAATAGTTCAGAGGACTTCAGTGACTCTCTAAATTGACTTAAAGAATGCTGGAAAACCATGCCAAAATCTGATGTTAACTGGATTGTCTTTATTCTCCATCTGACATTGTTTTACATTGTTTTTAAGTTGTTGTATAGCTATCCAGGTAGGCTGATGG
>NW_009592949.1:83113-105492 GCF_000690535.1 Cariama cristata | reverse complement strand
GGGGGGGGGGGGGGTGCGGAATAATGGGAAGTTAATGTGACTTTCGTACTCAGAAAAAGTGGAGTTTAAACATTTGTCCCAACACTGCAAAGACTATTTTGCATTCCAGTGGACTGTACAATAGCATTTTTCTTGTGCTCTTCTGTCTTTTAGAGTAACAAATTCTATTAGGGTTTTTTTCATTTATAGATATATGCAGGAGAATTCATGAGAAATCTGTCTAGTTATCTTATTACAAAAAAAAAAAAGTTGTTGGGAGGGGAGAAGAAGAAAGTAAAAAAAACCCAACAAAACCAAAAAAACCCCACCAAACCACAGCCACCCCCCATGCTGTTCTCCTGAAATGTCCGTGCCTTTGTTTGTATTGCGTAATTAAAACAGGATGCTGGCTTTTTATAGGAAATAAGGAAAGCAATCAATGCATAATATGATAAATTACTTTAGAACATGTTGAGAAATGCCCTAAGAATGAGTGAGGTACTATGCTACTATTGGAAAGCAAACAAAAGATTTGTCCCCTCTTGCTACAGAGAACCAATGCAGGCAGTTACTGAACAAGGGAGAGCTAGGATTGTTGTAAATTCTGGATTCACTAAAGAATGGGGGTCTGTATAGCTGGGAAATGGAGTCGGACTGTGACCGCCTCCCGAGTGCAATGTGAGTCTGAGCATTATAGAACTGATACTGCCGGGAACAAGAGGCGTAGGAGGGGGACTGTGATTTGCTGCTGGCTAGACTGGCTGCAGAGCACTTTGGGGTTTACTATGCGGTAGATTAATATTTTTGGAGAGAACATTGTCCAGTTCGACCACCCAGAATGATAGTGACAAGAATCCTCCAATTAAATGGGTTGTGGAGACCAACAATGAACCTTGAAGAGAGCTTGATGTTGGCCATAATGCATGAGGGTATCTTGGAACTGTGTTCCCTGGAAACACTTCTGACTGTCTGGTTCCTTGGGGAACTGAAAGAGAGACAAGACAAGATAATATTGAGAAAAATGAAATATTAACTGTACTTGCCTTTTTGCCTTGATGATTTCTTGGAAAGTCCTGTCAGACAAAAATGCGTCAGCAGAAGTGTTAGCCTATCTGAATGGGAGTGTGGGTAGTGGTTCCATCAATTTCATCTCTTTATAAAGACAACAAATTGCATTTGTTTAATAATAATTTAGAGGGAAAAAAATGAAACCCAAACTCCATACACAGTTCTTCCTTTTGTATTTTATTTGTGGAGTCATTAAACCAGGCAAATCCCACCCCCAGTAACTTACATGCGTCCAGTTCCTGAAAGTTGAGTTCCTGAAAAATTTAATATAATTGCAAGAAAAAGAGGCTTGTCATTCTTAAATTTGAGGAGCAATTAGGTCGATGAAAGTCTGGCCACTCTTGCACTCTGAAGTCACTGAATTTTGAAGTGAGTCTTTAAACTATGCCAGATGCAGTATAAAATTGTCTTAGCGATACGGCTGCTAACCTGAAATACCTTAAGTAACTGTATATATATTTTTAAAGCAATGGAAGAGTGTTGTGAGAGTATGTTCTTAGCATGGATACACTGGGCTGCCTGCCAATGCCTTCTGGGGGAAACTTGCCTGTAAAATTTTTCTCTGGTTACAATGATGGCTTCGTAAGGAACACAATTAATTGGATTTTTATCAGAATCAAAAGTGGTCTTCAGTTTCATTTTAATTGTTCTATTAAGTAAATGAAATGGCTTTGACTGGTGTTTGTTTGGTTCAGCAATGAGTGAAAGCAGGATCAACCAGTGAGTCAACATGTCGTGAAGCAAACCGATGGGGGAAGTTGCAGGCGGTAGAAATCAGCATCCTATTTAGCTAGGTTGAAATAGGAATCAGTTTGCCAGCCCCCAGCATAAATACAGATACGGCTTAGTATTTTAATGTCTGTTTCATCTGAGAACCTCAAAAGAACAAATGGATGAGGTCTCCCAGTATCACTGTCTTTTATGGCAGCGTTATGAACTGCAGTGGAATAGCGAGTTACTGCTTGATGTACGTAAAAGCCAGAGGAGAGTTGTATTGCTATACAACAGGAATAATTCCTGAGCTTCCACTAAATTCTTGATCATTGCCAGCTCTTCATCTCATTGCACGTAAGCTAGACAAAACCTTGCTTGTGACAATAGTGAGATCAAAATCGGAATAGTCAAAGCGTCAGTGCTGATCAGCCCTGTTAATTTGCCTAGACTGTCCTAGATGCAGGTGTGCTTTCTTGATGGATTTGTGTATTCATGAAATAGATCCACTCCATTAGAAAGGGAGGAAATGCAACAGATTTTGAAGTATCTAAGCTGCTACTGAGTATTCTAGAAGAAAGGGATAGCCTGTGAGGGAGAGACGTTTGGAGTTACTGTAGAAATAGAGACAATGAACAACGCTGTTTCAGCAAACCGATCAAGTAGGAGTGCACAGATGAACTCTACTGTAAATACCAGATCTCTGGGATGTCTTGTCTTCCTCTGATGCTAAAGCAAGCTGATTAGTTAGGAAAATCATTGCAATTTATAATGCAATTGAAAGCAGCTTGATGTCAGCTTAAGTATTAACTATCAAAAAAAAAAATTTAACATCACCATTGGGAATAATATTTTTCATTATGCCGATAACCAGACAGGATTAAAAATCAATACAGAATTTAAGTGATAGGTGGACAGCTTTAACCACAGCTCTTGTTTGTGGTCTTCAGTGGTATGACCTGAAGATCTGCTTTAGCAACATATGACCTGTAAGTGAAAAAAGTTGTAGTAGTAACCTAAATGTTGAGGTGTTGCCAATTCTGATAATTACACTTAACTGTATGGCCATATCTACTCATATCCAAGTTTCACAAGAAATGTATGTCACAAGTAAAGTTAATCAAGGCAGATGTAGTCACTTGGGGTTTCATCTGAGTTTAAAAAAACCCAACCAAACAAAACCACCACTAAAACTGCATTTTAATTTCCAAAAGCATGAAATATTTCATATTACTTGGGAGAAGAAAAAGCAAGATGCCAGCTGATTACAAAAAGACTGCCACAAAGACTTGAGGTTTAGCGAATATACTGGGCGTTTTCAGCAATGCCTTTGAGGTTCACCCACTAACAGTACTTCTGAAAAACGTCTTTAAAGTCTGCATCTTATTCTTTTGATGGATTACCAGAATCTCAGGCTCATGCCTGAATTTAGTGCAACATAAACTGCAGCTAAGGCAGAGAAGGAGGAAATGAGATGAGAATGCCTGAAGAAACTTTGAATGTCCTTGCTTTGATGTATTACACAATCTTAGCATGACTTCATAGCTGGCAGTATACAATATATATGGGACTCGGAGAGCCAACACAGCGTGACACCCTGAAACAGAAGTATATATCAAGAGAAAAGGGAACTAAAGATGTCAGGAATAACTGCAAAGTTCAAGCAAAGTTATTACAAAAGTACTGATTGTGGCTCCATAGTTATGAATTGACTTGTTTTTTATTTCTGAAGAAGGTATTAAATCCCTGTGATATCTAGAAAGAATCAGAGCACTTTCAGTCTCAGACTATAGCAAAGAATAAATAAAGGTTATGTTGCTTTTCTTGCACCTTCGGAAATAACATATTTTACTTATTGTCAGACTTGGGAGATTCATTCCTTTCACATATGAACCTCTATATGCAACTTGTAATTAGATCTAAAGCTAAGTGGAGACCTCACTGGACAAACATGTTATGAACAAAGGTTGTTAGATGCCCTAAATATTACAGGGAGAAGAGTAGCCAGCTGTAGTAGGTCTTGCTATGTGAAAAAAGTGAAGATTGCCATGAAAAGGATGTTACACAATTGCTTTACTACTTCTTCAAGAGCTTCTTTCTGGCATGTGTTGCCGTAATAGGTGCCTCAAGCAGTGTTTCGCTAATGAAGTTAAACATCAGTGGGCAGTACTTAATGAACTTTGAATTTATTACATAGCCACCTAATCTCGGGATGACTGTGGACACTCGTGCGTCGGAGATGGTTTGCTGTCACTGGTAAACCTGGGGTAGTCATGAAAGGTGCTTGGAAAGTTTTCTTTGCAACTTGCCTGAAGGCAGAAGCACAGACACGGGTGTCGCTGCTTCTGCCCCTGAATTTAGCAGATCTTTGAGTGTTCAGGACTTCTGAAATTCAACTGTTTTAATAGTAATCCTGGCACATCATGGAGGTTTTGCTTTCCATCTGTACTTAGATCTGATTGCTTCAGTGACAAAAATGTTGGTATTTTAACCACATTTTAGAAAATGCTTGCAGACATGAGAGAACTGACATTCCTAAGATGGCAAGAAGCAGTTTCTTGACTGTCTATCAGTGGCATTTGTTACAAAATCTGCTCACTCGCTTTTGTGTAACGGAATAAATTCTGGGAACAACTTTGGAAGTGGAATTAGAAGAAAGGCAGTGATTTGACTAGCAGAATTCTCATTTGGCATACACGGTGGGTGACTGTTTAGTTCTTTCTGCCTTCATGTCAAGTTGACAGGCAGAAATTACAACTTTATTTGGCAACATTAGAAATCTGGTCTGGGATTTTTCTAGCTGCTCTTTCACTTTCCTACGTGTGTGTGCTCAAATGGGTGTGTGCAACCTAACCACCAAGTAGAGTGCAGCCTTTTAACAGTAGAGGAGAAGTAAGGTCTGTCCTGATGAATTACGTGGATGCTTCTATGATAACTGAAAGACAAAGAACCGAGATCTCCACTGGTTTTACTTTACAGACTATAGTTCTGTTTCATCTGTAGGCAGTTTGGCTTCAGGAGGGAATGCGTGGTCCTGAAACAGTACAGTACAGCGACCCGCACAAAGGATGAGATGTGATCTCAGAGGCAGGTCCGCTATTGCACTGTAAAGCTGGAATCCTCTTTATGTTGAAAGGTTAAGATGCCATCTGTCACCTCTTACAGCAGTACTTACGGTTTGATTTCCAGCTTCTCAGCCAAGTATCTCTTGTCAAAAGCATTCATAACTAATGAATGAAGGATTTTGCCAAACAAGTAGTAAAAAATGAAAGACCGTCCACGTTCGTTCTTCTTCCAGATGAAGATTATGTTAAAGGCATGTTTAGGTAGCAGCTAAACTTAGGCATTTGCATTTATAATACAGCTTTTTTAATTAGCTGGTCACACACTACATTCATTGTTTAAGAAACAACATATGATAATTTGAGACAAGTATAACATTTGAGACAAGAATAACGTCAGTATGTTTTTCAATATAACGTATTGAATGTCGCCTCCAGTCCCCTTATACTGGATCATAATGTAACAGAGTATTACACTGATAGTGGGGGAGATAATGAGAGATGCAATGATGAGCAAAAGAGCTTTCTCACGTTAAGTAGTCTTATCCATTTTATGCATAATTCTAAATTTATAGCAAAGGTTAGGGTAGCCCAGTGTTAAGGTAAACATGTAGTCAGCTGTACGAAGGCGGAAGCCTGCTATGTGAGCATAGGCAGACAGAGTAGAGGCTAAGCCTCGGCCAAAGAGGAATTTCTCCTTTCCTCAGAGGAAGGAGGCCTTGTTCCCTCAAATGTAGGCATTCTGCTTATTTAAAAAATCATTAGGAATGCACTAAACCCATAGTTAAAGACTACTGACTTGCCAATTGAAAATCCAGCTTTGTGCACTGTGGCAAATACAAAAAGTGAGCTCTGTTTTGGTGGAGAATAGTAGCTGCACTATTCCAACAAAACATCAGGACACAGCTCCCTTTTACTTGCTTCCAAAACACATCATAACTAATTCTTCACCTGCACAAAGTCTTCAAGCTCTATCAGGTTTAGCAAATTGCGTATGATGAGTAAAGAGTGCTGAGTGTGGTGTTTGTTTTTTTTTTTTGTGGAGGAAATGGAGTGATTCTGTGTCATTATAAGCTCTTATTCCTCTTTTCCCAGTTTACTTTGTCAAGCAGGCAAGCTTGACATCTATGGGGAATGCAGGATTTATTTCCTGTGTATTTCACAAGTTTGTTGAAAAAAATTATGATGATAAAAGTTTGTGGTTACATGTAACTAGAACTTGTCTTCCAAAGCAGCCTTTGGTGGAACTGAGTGAGGCATGTCTTCCTCCTTTCTGCTTTTGCCTGTACCTCCACAGGACTTAAAATACAATTGTTTTGATAATAGAGACTGCTGGATAACTAACATCTGAGAACGAAGTAAAGGATTTAATGGATCTGACATGAACTTAGGCTACATCTAAAACTGAGTCCAGCAACCCAATTTTTAGTGTAGAATCTCTGGATTCATTCTTTATCTTGTTAGTGTTCATTCTTGCAACTAATTTCTCATAAATTACCATAAATTCCTTCCTAAAACTTTAAGATAAACTAAAATAATACTAAACAACGGGGAGCAATTTATTCTTGTAACATTTTGCGTGTGCAATACTACTTCAGGATTTCCAAACTGACTCAACATCCTTTGACAAACAAAATGCAATCTTGATAAATGAGCAGCAAATCAAAACAACTTCCCTTCCATTTGAACATCCTCTGTTAACTCATTGACACTGATGTAAAATATTTTGCTGACCCACTCAATATGAGTAAATGGAATGTGCTCGAACAAGAGGAAGTAATTTTTGAGAAAGTCCACAAGGAACTCATAAGAAAGTGTTGAATTCTCTGACATGCAGGTATGTGATGACTGTAAAATAATAACAGAAGAGATTAGTGAAACAGACAGTTGTGTTATGAATTAATCTGATGTCAGGATACAGTCTAGAATGGTGGGGAAGATGGTTTTCATGCACTCAGAGAAGTGTGCCAAATGTAGTTTACAAATGTCTCTGGAAAGCAAAGGGCTGAGCTGATTTCAGAGTGCTATTAGGTTCCTAGCCATCACCATAACTGGACCGTTTTCTGTACCTGAAGTGTCTTGTGTTGTTCCATATGGTCGTTTACTATATACGCCCTTGGTTCATACCATGCTGCTGGTGAAACAACCTTGGGTTGGGTTTTTTCTAGACACCCCCTCCCCTTCCCTCCCCTCATGCTCATACTGTCTGATGTCTTAATCCTGTGCTCGCTCTTTATCAAGATGTAAAATCTCTGGTGGCAGAAAACATGCTGAAAATTTGAATGGGGCACTGTCTCACCCCACATGCAATACTTGGCAGCCTCAGAGTGTAATCACAGCTGCTTTCAAACCTGCTTGCTGTCAGAGGATCTCCCCCAGGCCCTGTGAAAGCCAACATTAAGACCAGAGAAGGAGCAATAAACTTCTGTCTTCCATGGTTATAGACATCCCAAAGCCTACTCAAAGGTGTGCTTAAACTGCAGCCAAAATCATCATTTTTCAGTTGGAGTTGCAGAGGTGGAAAAAAACCTTTCCCTTGATATTGTTAATGGATCAGTGTTAAAGAAATCTACAGTGTAGTGATTTACTTACTCGGTTTAGCATCTCTCTTCAAAATTCTTGTGCTGGGGAAATATTGATTATAGCTGAGACCCTTTTTCAGTGTGTTCAACTAAAGGCCTTTTTGGGAGACCACAAATTTCTGCCTGTGGATGTTGGGCCCCCTATTCTTGTCCTCGTACTTGCAAATTATCAGTGCTGTCACCTTATAGTAATTTCACCCCACAGGAATGTCATGATCCGACCCATGGATAAGTAGCACTCTTGCAACACATTGAAAATATAAACTGAACCAGTTACTCTTTCAGAAGAACTTGTAAAGGTCAGTCTGGATCTTGAGCAACCCATACAAATGTTCCTCTTTTTTGTGGGGCTAGTTTTAAAGTTGTTTTCTTTAAATGAATTAAAAAAAAAAACCAACCTAATGAAAAGGGATCTCTTTACAAGTGGTTTAATCCCACTGCTAGAGAGGATGTAATCCAGATGACTCTTTCAGGGGCTAGGAAGGACTTAACCGGTATTCCTATATTGCTGAAAGATGCACCAGGCAGCCTTTCTAGCTAGGAGAAAATGTATTACTGCATCACTATTAGTTTTACCTCCATCTTCAACCCCCACTCCCCCTTTCTTAAATCTTTTAAAAAACAAAAAGGCAGCAAGAGTTCAAGTGCAGACCTTAAAAGGAATTCCTCATTAGTTTTAAAAGGTAACTTTGCAAACTTTTGGTAAAGCAGTTAACTGAAACTTGACATTATACGAGCTTATTTTCATTTAGTAATGTGATGATGGTATTGCCATTTTACCAAAATGTATCTTTAGCAAGAATTCCCAAAGTGTTGATTTGAAGAAATAAAAGTTGTCCAAACTTAACATCTAATAATAAAGATTTTGTGTAGCTGAACTCATCTTCTCATGTGGTATTACCTTTTTTTAAACAATATTTGCCTCAGCTTTTATATTTTTGGCTTAATTTGTTCTACACGTTATTCTGTAGGTTGGGGGCATCCTTGTAGCTTCAAAAAATTATACCAGATGTTGCATCTTTCAAAAAAGCACATTTTCTGAATCACTTTTGTGGTTGCATGAGTTGTTTAAAGCATTGTGATTAGCATCATACCTACTGATCGTAAATCAGTTTCCTCATCAGACATTTCTTTGCATACATTTTATTTATTCATCATTCAGTATTGCCAAGTTTTAGTAACACCAAAAATGTACCCTACTAAAACTTTGTTCACGTAAACTTCTTTGAAACATAGACTTTAGAATAACTATTTGAGTAAAATGTGAATTAGTACATAACTAATTCTGCTTCAAGTCCTTTGGTTCAGAACATCTTCTCAGATTAAAAAAACAACCGAACAAAAAAAACCCTCTGATATCACTCAGTTAAAAGGGAATAACTTCTTTTTGCTCCCTGTGAGGGTGCACAGCTGAAAGGATTCTCCTGTGCTAGCTACCTGATGACATAATAGCTGACACACCTACAGTCATAACAGCAGAGCTGATCCAACGTCTCTTTCCAAAAAGAACTGGTCTTTCTGGATGTTCTCTGTGGATACTGTACTTTAAATCATTGGATTTTGTTTCATTTATCTCCGTTGCAGTGTGTATTTACTTTCTCACGTTATGTAGCATTCTTTCCTGTGAACTATCTGTTGCTTAGCAGTTCATAAAAGTAGCATTGAAATGACTAAACGCTCATAATCTAGTCCTCTGTGAATTCAGAAATAAGATTAGCACAGATGCATACATCAAGCCCATCTCGCTACAGCTGGGCACTATATGAAGTATAGTAAACAAAAATACACATTTTTTTGTTCTCCGCAGAGATCAGATAGAGTAGCTGGAAGAGCACAGGCAAATATCTGGTTTCATTCTGGCACTAACTTGCAACAGCTCGTGGACTATTTTAGGAACCCTCTTTGTATTGTTGGGGTGGAGTTTCAATTAATGCTGCAAAGTAATGAGGGCTCTTGGCAGGCAGAAAAATTCTGCCAAATTAGAAGTGAAATTAGACTAGCAGGAATAGCGTTACAACACTAAGGTTAATTGGGTAAGGGAATCATTTGTGGGAAAGGATCTTTAAAATGTCGATGCCAGAGATGGACTGGACTGCACATAGCGTAGATGATGCTTCACTGAAAAGGAAGGAATGGGAAAGTCTGTTCTCCCTCAGGAACCCTGACACAAAGCACTGCTGCTTTTGTGCTTGTACATTCTTTTTCATTTAGCAGCAAACTTCTTCACGAAGATCAGAAAACTCTTTAAATAACCACTTCCTGGTATGTCCTTGAGTTGCTGATAGCTCAAAGGAGAAGCTTTTTTTAAGTGTCAGTATTCTTTTCCTGATCATGGCTTGTGGGTGACTGTTTGTGGCTGATTAGTATGTATAAAGTGTACGTAAAAATCTTAATGAATTGTGCATGTACAAAACTATGACCAAATGCCTTTTTCTGCTGTCAAAAGTTGTCACACGGCAGCACTTAGAAGTGGCCACCTGACTCGAAGATAGACCTTGGATCTCTTTAGTCTGATATTCTGTCGTCATTTGTGACTAATACAAGACTGAGAGGGAGATGCACAAAATTCTAGTGTGTGTTAAAGTAGGACAGTTTCCAACTCCTGTAATATCTGTCAGTCTTTTTCTCAAAAACCATTCTAAATGTATAATGTTATTTTGAGGTGTAATACTGGTATTTTGCACAAGGATGTGTTACCATTTCATAAAGGAAAAATTAAACCAACTTGTCTTAAGGAACAAAACTTCATAGATTAAAACCAATGGGAATAGAACATGTAAGTGAGGAACTGCTGGCAGCACTTTGGTTGAACTGTCAAAGCACTGAGCTGATCATTTGATCAGCCTTTACCTATGGTTTTTCACCTCCCTGGATGAACAGCTGAAGAAGAACAGTACCTGTAGCATCCATACCCACTCCTGAATGTGTCTAGTTATGGCTGCACAGTTTCTTCCTTGATGAAATTATCCTTCTGCGGTGCTAAAGGTACGTCTAAACTGCCGGTCTTTGGAGTGCCTTCAACACATAGTTGGCTGATTTCAAGTCCATTTGGGATAGAATGAGGCATGATACCATCCCTCCTTTACATCAAAAGGAGTCCAGACATGTAGGCCAGACTTGAGGCATATAAAGTATGACTGGATTTAGCCTACATCGGGGGGGGCAGAAAGAAAATCAATATCCTTTTGATGAAATGGTATTTGTGTCATCAATTAAATAAAGACAAAAAAGTAAGCCAGTTGCATTGAACTTTTAGCAATTCAGAAAATAAATGCCGATTTCTAACCAGCATTTCTGTTGCTAGCTTGTTAGACTCCTTGATTGCACATCAATGTTAGGACCTTCAAAATAGCCTAGTAAAATTGGTTCTTCCTTGCATGGTTGTCAGGTAGCAGGGGAAGATTAGAAAGGGCATTACCTTTCAAGAAAAATCTGTTGTCTACTGGTTGTCCTACAGAGGCTCCAACAGTCCATCTAACAGTGAAGCAGGGAGAGGCTGCAATAAAATTAGGAAGTCCTAAAATAAGAGATGAAAAAAAGATTCTTATATTTAACTTTTATTATAGTTCTTCAGCTTCTTGTTTATTCATTTTGTGCTTCAATTGTAAAACTGGAATATGGTAGTGATAGGGATTTATGCTCTCTGTTAACGTGAGCTGCAGTTAAAACCTCACAAGAGTTGAAGAACAGATAAAAGAAAACCAAACAAACCAGGAGCTCGTTTGTTTTGGTAACACGATGGGTCACAGTAGTACCCCAAACAGGGCAGAGGAGAAGAAAATGGAAAACTGGGACTACCTTCAGCAGACTGAGGGTAGAAAGCTGCAGGTAAAATTGCATTTGATTGTTTTATACGAAATTTGTACATTGGCCAGAATCCCTGATACAAATTCTTCACACTGGAAAAATGTTTCTCAGGGGAATCCATCTTATTACTTTTTTTCCATTTTGATGAAAAAAGTAATGATATGAAGTGGAAAATGTCAAGTAAAATTAATCTAAATGTTGGCCTTGTGTAACACAATAGAAAACACATTTTACTGTGTGGTGGTGTTATTCACTAAAGACCTTAAGTACAGGTGTGCCAAACTGTCAGAACATTTTTGTTTAACTGATCGATTTTCCTTTGCTAGAAAATGCTGTAGTCCCTAGGGCTTGTTCTCCCCTTGGGCCATGACCTAGAAAAGTTTTTCAACACTTGCTGTGCAAGACCTGCCACTCGATTGCTTTTCATACCTATATACAGTCCCAAATTGGGATATTTTCCATCTGTGTGGCGTGGCCCTATGACTGCAGTGCCAAAGCATCTCACCTGGACCATTTCTGCTTTCTCAAAGACAATAGTGTGAAAGTGAGGGACAGACACCGTAGAGCTGGTGTGACAACTGCCATCTAAACATAGATACAGTTTGCTTTCGTTGCATGTCTACAGTAAGTCTGTTCTATGTGTGTCCTGTCCCCAACGTATGGAAGTAAGGCAGGAACCGGAGCACCGTTTGGAGCAGGTAATGGAAGTCTTGCAGCTGGAGTCCGCTGCCCAGGCTCCCTCAGGGTGTCCCTTGGGGACCTCACTCAGAGTTGTTCATCAGTGGTAAGACCAAGATGCTATTGTTGTACTCCAAAACAGAGAGTTTCTTATTTCATTAACTGGCAGGTAGAAAACATACATGCCCATGGGCTTGGATGCTTCCAAGTTAAGCAACTAATCTTTGATGAAAATTTGATGCTAAATTTGTTACAGAGTTTGATTTTTAGATTTTTGGAATCCTTTTGGTAATGCAATCCAAGATATGCTGGAAACCCTTGCGAGAGCAAGAAATCAAATGCATATTTGCAAGTCTTGGCCAGTTTCCTAAATGCTAGAATGTCCTCCCTCTATGGAGTCTGTTTTTCTGAAACAGAGCACTCCTGATGATGTGCTGTTTGGATGACAGCTTGAGAAATCTGTAAGAGGAGTGAAAGGTGACCTACTTGGATCTTAATTTTTTTCTATGTTCTTAGTGAAGAAGTTCCAGTTTAGTAGTTGATTTTAATTTAATCACACATTGTCTAAAAGCTCTTTGTACCACAAATAACTCTTTTCCAAGTAGAAATCAAATAACTCTTTAAGTAGAATATGTTTATATTAAAACAATTGTGATTGTGTCCAGCACTGCTACTTAGTTACTGCTATTATACACTTCCCATTTGTTTTAAAGATCCATGTTGTCTCGGATCACCCTTAATTCTCGCTTAAGAATCTTTTGGGCTTTTGCTTGAGTGAATACTGGTCGTCTTTCTTAAATTTTAAACTTAATCGCATCTATACACACCCATTAATTGGGGTCAATGTTGAAGATGGATTTTAAGAATTAAAAATAATATTGTGGCCACAACGTTTGATTCTTTCAGGGATAGAAGGATACGTAGTACCTGTCAGCAACGTTCTCTGAGGTATCTTTATTTTGAGGTCCATGCGTTTGTTCATCAGTAAACATCTCTGTGCATATTTATTTATGTCTGTAGACTTTGATTAGAATAGCTGGCTTACCTTCAATACAAAACAGTCAATTTAAATACAATTCAAATTTGCTTCTGTTTCTCTTAGCTAATGAGTAGCAAGTGATTTGCCAGCCCTAATTGTGGCATTAATGTGTTTCCAAGAGACACAGAGAGAATAAATGCCATTAAATTCTACAGTGGCTTAAAGCAGTTTGGTGTAACTGTGTTTAAACAAAGCAAAACGCAGCCTGTCTTTGTTATATGCAGTCAGTGGTGGCAGCTGAGCTTTTTCTTGACAAAAAGCAGGCAAACTAAATGTCAGATTAGAACTGTCCTACTGTCCTGCAGAAACCTGAAGAACTAGTTTGTTTTTATTTGGTAAATTTTTTTTTTTTTAAAG
The DNA here is from genome assembly GCF_000690535.1 of Cariama cristata. Classification (NCBI taxonomy): domain Eukaryota; kingdom Metazoa; phylum Chordata; class Aves; order Cariamiformes; family Cariamidae; genus Cariama; species Cariama cristata. Next base: position 92,209 of record NW_009592949.1, on the reverse strand, counting down.
ACTCTTCTCTTCAGAAATGCGTATGTCAGCTCTCTGTGTGATGTTCAAGGTTGTGCAGTCAACTGAGGGGACCATATAGAAAGTACAATCAAAAACTGAGGTTCTTTGTTGCATACACTCGAGTACCGCAAAGTAAGTGGGCAAAGATGAGCTTGAGTCTTTTTCTTTTTAGTTGGCTGGTTTTTTTGTTTGTTGGATTTTTTTTTTTTTTTTTCTTAATGCACTGATGTGAAATTGCACCAATTGGCAATCCCATCATCTGCAACTTGGTTACGTGGCATGTGAAAAATAGCCTATGTAAATATAGCAAGTCCTTTCAGAGGGTACAGCTGGCTTGAAATGAGCTGTTAGGATTGTTGTATGGGCTGTTGCATACAAAAATCTCTTTTCCTCTTTTTATCTCTTCTTTTATTGAAAACGTATTATAAGCACTGAGTTTGAGCTTTCCTTGAAAGCTTTAGAACAACCTTATGTTCATACAGAGCAACTTATGTTTTCCTTATGTAGCTCCTGGTGCCAGAGGAATTTATAAAGTGCTTTTAGCGACTTAAAAGCCCACAAAGTATAGGATAATCCCTCCCTGTCTTTAACACAGTCCAGTATCCCTTCATCAGCTGTCCTAGTGAGATGGCTCCTTATTGTAGTAATATGTCTTCTCTACTGTGGATGTATTCCGGCTTGTAGATAGCTTGAGGCTTGTTCTGACAAATGTATCTTATTTTTCATCTTACTCTTCCCTATAGGAGGCTGAAATGGTAAGAATTTGTAGGATCTTTCTGAGGCTTACCTGGTAGTACCAGTGTGATAAGACCATTTGAGTGTACACACTTGTACCTGAGTTTTCGTCACTTCTATGTTTATTTTGTCATACCAGTTACAGGCTTTTCAAACCCATGATCTGCTGATGTGTACAGCACAGAAGTACCAAGCGTACTGTGCTGCTTTGAGCCAAGAGCAGAGACTCCATCACCCCCATCTTCTACAGGTGATTTTTGTTGCTGGTTCACATGTCATTTTGGTTTACCATTTGGTTCTCTGTCCTACTCTTAATAGTTCAAGTATCTCTAGAAAGCCTCATAATTATATTTTTCAGTGCTATAGTGCAAATGGCCAGGAAAGAAGCTAATGGTAGGGTAGAGCCATGCTTGAAACTCAGTCTCCATCAGCTTAAAAAGAAACTAAGGCTGTATTTGCACGGAAACTATTTAGGAACCTCACTTAAGACACCTGAAAGAGATTTTGGGAAATCCTGTTCCCAATCTTGTAGGAGTTTCTTTTGCCTTGTTGTTACATGTTTCTGTCCAAGTTTCACAGACTGGAAGTAAAACAGGTAAGTTAAAATCCTGGTCCAGTGAACAATATAATACTATAAAATGCTGCTCTGAATTGGGATGTGAACCCTTAACTCCACTGAAAGTTTGGTACTTAGCCACCTTTTGAGGATCACAGTGTGAATGATCTGTCTGAAGATGGTGTTGCTGTAGCACCCGGATCAGAAGTTGGGAGATTCTGGTTCACCTTTATTTATTGACAGTAAATGATAACATCTCTCCCCTCACTTAAATTGAGTGGTGGTGGTGTCTTTTTCACTCAATATGGAAAACCCATTTCATGCTTTGTCTTACCTTGTATTCCAGACAATGGCTGGGGAAAGGCTTCAGAGTGGAAAATGCAGGAAAATTGGACTCTGATACTGATCTGAACTGAAACAGTCAGGAAATACCATATTCTAAGCTTAGTGGGCGCTGACAATTTTTTTTTTTAAGAGCTCCTTAGTCCTTAATATGACCCATATTAAAAAAATATCCTGTTAAATTCATCAGCTGTTCCCCACATGGCCTTAAAACACTTTCCAAAAAGGTATCCATGAATGTAACTTTTTTTTTGTTTGAACGGATTATTTAGTGTTTTCTTACTTTTACATGTCTCAAAGTTGGATGTTTATCTGGAAAGGAAAAAATCTTTAATAGCAGGTGGTATTCCCGGTTTCAAATAACATCTCTTGATTTAAAACTTTATTTAGTGATGTAAAATAGAATGATATCTACTAGCATCAGATTTAGTGAGTGGAACGTTTTTCTTTTCAAACTTTAAACGTAAACCATAATGTTACATTTTGGACAAATCAAGTTTCTGTGATTATTTAGAAGTACTGTGTTCTTTTGTCATGTTCAACAATGCGGAAAAAAATCCAGTTTCTGAAAGTAAAATCTAGTTTTATTTTAATGAACGGTTACATTTCTTTTCTGACTCAGAAAATCTTTAGGCAACAGATACATTTCAGTGGAGTTGCATCTAGTTTACAGAGAAAGAACTGAGTCATGGCCGAACAAGTTACGTGACTGCTTTTCCTAACAGCTGTCAGAGGATAAAATCGGGAATAAAACACAAATCTCCTAACTCGACTCTTTGGTATGTCGCTAAACCACCTTACTACTGTGTCATCTGTAGCATCTTCTCTAGCACCTTCCTTTTCACGGCGGAGGGGCATTAACCTTCACCTGCTCTTCTGTTTGGGTGGTCCTTTTACATATGGCAGAGAGATAAACAGTGTTAAAGTTTAGCTGGTTCAAGGAACTATATTATATTACAATGCTTGGTTAGTTTAACTTTGGCACATGATCGAATGCAAGGGGTAATTATATTCTGGAGTTATTCAATATTTGAACAGCTTGGAAAGAACAATCTTCAGGGAGGTGGAGGGCTCGGTTTGATTATAGAGCTGCCTTATTTATGCCTTATGGGGCTACATTGTTTGCTGACTTGTCTCTGATTCGAGGTGCAAAAGAAATAAAATACTGACATAAAGATTTGTGTCAGAGAAGCCAAACACCACTAAGAGTATTTTGTTGAACGATGGATTTGATGAGTAGTGTTTAGCCATGTCCACAGCAGAAGGCATGGTCTCGCTGTTCCACATTGTGCAGCTTCCTTATGAGCATGTGTAAGAAGAGGAGTGAAAGCCTGAGTGCTAGTTTTATACTGAAAAATCAGACAAGTGTTCATTTTGGGTGTATTGCCTGCCACCCAAGGTTAGCTTACCATTTCAGTTCCTACTGTCTACTTATGACAGCAGTTTACTGCAGGTCTTAGCTATATGACCCTTGGTCCATCACTAGGAATTTATGGGCAACATTTGACCCGTCAAACACATTTGAAAGTGAATGGGTGTCTAAATCATCTAGTCAGCTCTGAAATCCCCTTTCTTAATGTTTCTGCAGTATTTGTTATCTTAGTTGTGATAAGATGCTGTAGTGATGAGTGCCTGAGGACCTGAGACAGATATCCATCATTATTTGTCTTTCCTTTTGCCTACATAAGGTTTCTGGAGCTGTGTTTAATATGTGGTAATGTTCCCTCCACTTTCCCGAGTTCTCTGAGGTAATGCTATAAAACAAGATGTTGTCCCTTAAGAGGCCAAGGCAGATGACTGTTTGAGGGACATCTGAACCACATGATCTGTCCTGCAATGAACATCTGTTTCAAGATTCCCAGCATGCTGGGAATGATTAATGAGTGTTTTTAAATCTATTTCACTTTATGAGTATCTGACTGGCACTAAATGGCTGTCGCCTTTCACTTAGAAGATCTCACAGCATACTCCTGAGATCTGAAGTATTTACCATGTTTTTTCTGTCTGTCTTTTAGCAGCGTAGTAATTTGAATACATAAATGCATAGCATACAACATTGCTTTTTCCCTTTGGGACTTCTGAATGCAAACTTTCTGTGGATGTGTGGGCTTGCAGGGAATCATTAAGTATGAAAGGTGACTTTCCAAAAAGGTCTGACATTGTTGAGAATCAGGAGAAAAGTATTTCATCATCATTTGTCCAGAGATCTAGGTTCCTGAGAAAAGAGAGGTTCCCTGCCTTGATTGCAGGTAAATGAGGAATTTCCCAGCACCTGAGCAAGTCAGCAGTGCGTAGCTGTTGAATGCTCTTGACATCAGTAAGGGTCTCACTGGGGATGGGTTTTCATGGTGCTGTTGTGCGATCTGAAGGGCCATGGATGAGATGAGTGAGTGGGTAAATGTTAATTTTCTTTTTAGGTGCCAGATAGAACCTCTGTGGCTAAGTCTAGAATGACACCTGTCCTCATCACAAAAAGTTTTGAACAGCCACTGCAAGTAAAATTCCCTGTCCAGGGAGAAGCCGCTCTGAAGGGTGGGAGTCTGTGAGAGGACCTTGAGGATGGGAGAAAAATCAGCTACTTTATTATTCTCGTAGTAGTACTGCACAAGGTCCACCTGGTTTTGTGTGACATGCCTGTTTTGTAGGCATCAGTGAAACCTGGGAATGCAGAATGGAGAAAAAAAAAAAAGTACAAGAGTTTGTTCAGCACTCGGCGAAACCATTTGCAGGTTAACTGGCAGGCAGACAAGGCATTTGAGATCGTTGAGCGCTCTCACCAGCTGGACATCCAGACAATACCTTTTCTCATCCTGTTGCTCTGAGGACATACAGTGGGGAAAAGCTTTAGTTCTGCACTGACTGTAATTTGGCTATATAAGAGGTTAATCTATCTGGTCCAGTTCATAACTCTTGTGTGGATTTTTTTTTTTTTTTAATTTTAGGAGAAAGAATTAGCTCTTAAATGCTGTTGGGAATGGAATCCATGTTCCTGCTGTTCTCAGACCCAATTTTGCTGTAACACTAGTGCGTGTGTATAAGTGGCCTTAGGCTGCTCGAAATAGAGATGTGTGAGGCCAGTTGATAGGGCTCACTGTGTTCTTCCAGTTGCTGAGAATTAGCCACGCGGGACTAGGCAGTAGATGGACCCCTTTCCTAAATCCGAGGGCTAAGTGTCCCGTCACTGACACAGTGAGGACAACTCCTTTCCTCCCAGGTGATTCTTTGTTCTTTACGCAGCAGATCCTTTTCCACTGCCGGAGGCCTTTCTGTGCTGCATGAATAGCATCAAGACTGAACCATCAAAATCGGCTTAAAGCCCTTAAGCCCAAGATGTCACATCTGCTTTACAGAAATTACAACAGGAAAACAACATGATTAAAAAAAAAATAATTTCAAAACAAACATTGTAAAAACTTAGTGGAAAAACATCTGCAGTTTTCAGACCATTACAGCAGTTTGTAAGGAAGGTCATGGAGAATTTTTGCATTTTTTTTCCTTGAATTTATTGTTGTTGCCTTCTATTTCTAAATAGCATCATTTCCCACCAAGAAGGATTTAATTTATGCTGATGTCAGCAACAGCATGTAGCTGTCAGGCAAGGTATACAGGATGTCTGAAATACTGGGAAGAATGTTTGCGATAATTAGGACAGCACAATAAATATGAAAAGCAACATTTACAAGGGTTTGTTCTTGTAAATTGTCTTAGAGGATGGAGATGCCTGGGGAAAAAACAAAACAAAACTTTCCAAGCTGCTAGAGCAGTTAGTAGAAGAAGCAATGATGCCTTTTTACATGCAAATAAAAAATAGCATGCATAGTCATGTTTTGGATCAGAAAAAAAGTGTTACAAGTATGGCTGCAAGAAGAAGAGCAGTGTCATGTAACGAGGTATTGTGCCGATATATTGTTACACAATATGGCGGTGGGAGAGTTGTCTGTGTGAGTGAATTATGGCAAGAAGCAGAGTTGATCTGATCACGCTGAATTTGGCTGGAAATGCTCTCCCTAAACTGCTTTTGAACTAGCTTGCAAAAACTAGCAAAGCGTCTTATCAGAACTGGACTTTGCTGGAGAAACGGAGGCGACAGCAGTGCTAAGCAGCATCACCCGAGCGCTGACACGAGAGCACCCATGCTGTTAAATGTTAGCGTGGTCACTGGCCAGACTTTGGTCCCACAGACCTTCCAAAATGCTTTATTTCTTTATGAACGGTTTGCCAGCTCTGCAGATGTGATTGAATGGCTAATGATGTTGCCATTGTAACAGAAGTGTTCGCTGTCTCCTTTTTTCATAGATGCACAAAGGGAAAGATGTAGGCAAGCCAGGGTTCACAGAGAAGCCTAAAATGGAATAGTAAAAACAAAAGACGCTCTTGATAGATTTGTGTGTATATTCAAAATATGCCTTCTTGTCATTAGCACTTGAATAGAAGCGCTGTTTCTGCAGGAGTTGAATCAGTCTTTAAAAGATAGTGTTGTAGTGACTGGCTGAAATCAAGTCTTTAAAACTTCTGGTGTAACTGAATGCATCCTTGCCTCTGATTAACAATAAGCAAACCTGTCTCTTCAGTTGTGATGTCCTTGGTGTAACTTCTTATGAAAACACAAAACTTGTCTGTTTTCCAGTGCCCAATGTCACATATGGCTTTCTGTAGCTGACAGAAGGCAGATGCTGTTGTGCTTAGGCTACAAAACTAAACAAGGATTGATTGCAGCATGAGGGATCAGTGTAAGTTTTGCTTAGGGCTAGGTTATGAGAAGGCTCTTTGGGATTAGCTCAAGGTTCTTCCTCAGACTTCACATGGCAAGTGGGAGGCCTGTAAAAAATCCGGTAGGATGTGCTTTAGTTATTTTACAGCTGCAAAAAAAGAGCCGAACCATCAAACAAGCAAGATGTCGGATGCTAGTATTATATTCTATTACCCTGTAATCAGATGACACCCACAGATGCAGATCTCCAAATAACTCTGCATGTGCAGAACTCATTCAGCATGCATCTGAGGAGTCTCCTTAAATTCAAGAGCAAGTGGGCTTATTAGGTTTGCCCAGAGTTACCCAGGTAATGCAAATGTGCTCTGCAAATAGTTTGCAGTAGTCAACTTCCATACCAAGTAATGTAAATTAATGGGAAAAGATGTTAGCTCAGTCTTGATGATGCTGCATAGACACAAAGAATTTTCTCAGATACTTGTAAAGTGGCCAAATTCAAGTAATTTCTACCAGCTCTTTCATGGTTGAGATGCTGAATTTCTTCATGTGTGGGCAGGGGGGAGTCTGTACTCTGCTATTTAAAATAGCTATTTAAAATTATTCAGATTAATATCTATTTAAAAGGTGTACATGCATAGATATTTCTCTGGTGGACAGGGAGTATTTTATTCATTGTCATCTTCTCAGGAACACGCTGTAAGCATTTTCCCCCTCTGATTTTATATACCTGAACCTATTGTTAAGCTGAGATAAGGTGGGAAACCTGTGTTCTACCTTCAAAATCGTAAATTATAAGTATTTCCAGCCATGCTTAATGCATGAGCTCTTGTCTCCTTTTAACTTCGACTAGCACACAAAGTAGCCCCTTGCTGTACGTTGTGCCCGTGCCACCTATGGGTGCAGGCAGCCCCAGTGGGGTAAGGGCAGAAAGGCTGCGCCACTGTAGGATGGGATGTGAAAGAATTACCAGTACTGCTTGGTGCTAATGGGAAACTCCGGGGCATTTCACGTGAGCTGACAAACAGCCTTTATACAGTGGCAAAGTGTCCGCTGAGAGCCTGGGTGGGATGAGCTGGGTTTGGCATGCCAGCAGCAGTCTCCAGAAAGGTCTGTCTGCTCCTGTGGCACCACTGATTTCCAAGGCGAGAGAGCGAGCTGATGGTATGTGTGCGTGTACGTATGAGAGAGGTGTGCGTATGCTGATTGTAGATGCTCTGTATATAGGGACAGACTAAGAACTGACTTGTTTGAAGAGTCAGGCAGGAAGGCTGGGAACATAGTTTTGTTCCTGCAGAAGCTGGGAGAAAGCAGCCATTGAGAGAGAGTGGAAAGGGGAAACGGGGAGCAAGAGGAAAAGAGAATGGAGACATACTCAAAAGCGCGGATTCATATTCTGTGTGTATCTTGGACTGTTGAAAACATCATTGCTTCTACTTAGTTGAACCAGTGTTTACTGGTTTACAGTGAAACATTTAAGTGTCAGTGCCTCAGATATCGAACGCATCACTGGGATGTGCATAACAGTGTAAGCCAGCTAATCTTGCTGCTATGACTGCAAAGAGCTAGTGGCCAAACAAACGAACTCAAGGATGCGTGTGCAAAGTCAGCAATGCCACCAATCTCTTTCTCAAGATGGTCTAGAACTTAAATACTGTGAAGAAAACCAGAACTTTCACTGAGTTGATCCAGTTGTAAGGAAACTCTAACACATTTACCAAAATGTTTTTGTTTTGTTTATCTTGATGCAGATAATCACACCACTGCTAAAGCAAGGACAATGTTATGTCTGTATGGATGAGATTTAATAGCAAATGGAATAAAATGTCACTTCTGTGGTAGGTCAGAATGTCGATGAGATGTGGTTGATCTAATTGACAACCAAGTCTTCTTGTTTAGTTAACAGGCTTTCCCTTCATACCAAAAATGCCTTATTCAGTCTCCCCAGCTCTACTCCCATGCATTTTTTTCCATATTTTATATCCAGAGTTTGGATTATGTGGAAATCGGGAATGCGCCTCTGCCAAATTCTCTTCCACTCTTTCTCTTTTTCTCCTCTTTGTCACTCTTTCGTTCTCTCTCCTGGACTGATAGTGCAATCCACAGTCAGCAATCGTTTGTACTGTTTTCCCTTTCTGTGGCTTGGAAGTTCCCCTTGAAGGGATGTTCTGGAAAAACCACAGTCAAGGAAGAACCTGGAAAGAGTACTTAAGCAGAGGGTATGTTCATGTGGGTAGCAGATGTAGCAAGCTATAGTGCAGGTGACCTTTGCATCTAGTGATCCATCTGAAGTTGTAGGATGGAACTCCTGGTCTTTTTGGGGGGAGTCAAATATGCCCTCAGAGAGAGAAGACTCACAGGAACACTCCACAAGTCAAAACTGGTGGAGTTTCCAACCTGCTTTGTGAGTTATTCTAAATGGAATGTGAACTCATAAGATTGCAATTGTTTAGACTTTTTTCACACAGATATTCCAGATACTTCATACTACAGATGAAGCTGAGCCATCTGAGGCTATCTACTCAAAATGAACAGATTCATGAATTTGAAAAAAAGTGTACTGGAAACTAATACAGCTGCTCAGGGTTTCCACAATTTATTTTAAATAAATAAAATTTAAAAAAAGAAAATCTAAGATGTAATTTATAGTATGGGAGGGGGAATATACCAGGAATAGCATTGGAAGGTTAGTCTTGAGTAACAAAACTGTCTGAGAGTCCACATTATGTCTTGGGAGAATTATTTTCCTGTACTC
>NW_009592949.1:74929-83082 GCF_000690535.1 Cariama cristata | reverse complement strand
AGGGAAATGCTAATATCTTCAGGTGCTCTTGTGGGAACTGTGAATCTTTAATTACATTCTCTATTCAGGGCCTAATAGTTGGACCTAGCTTGCAGTAGGTGCTCAGAAAAATGTCAGTGGGTTCTGTTGAACTGGTGAGTTCTTGAGTTAGAGGTTATTGAAACCATAAATAACATACTAGCAATAAACTCTACCGTTAGGGAGTTGCGATTGTCTGGTTGGGTCTCAGTGCGTGAACAGGTCAGCAGAAACAATTTCAAATCCTTTCTTGCCTTGCGAATCTCGTCGTTTGTCTCTGGCTGTGGAGCGGTTTCCACATCTGCACTTCTGCAACACATTGTGCCAAGTCCTGTGCACTCTGCTCATGTGAGTCATCACATTGACCTCAGCTGGATGGCTCCTGTGAGTAAAATGAACACAATTTGGCCCATTGCCAGCACAAAAAATAATAGCTAGTCGCAGTATCTGGGCTTCAGTTTCCTTGATATTTCAAGGTACCTTATTCCAGCTGCCAAATGTGGAGTATCTGAAACCCATGTATGTTGTTCCTTGAAGGCCAACAACCAGGCAGTCCTGAGGACTGTTGCACCTCGATGGTTATCCCAGAAAATGTTCCCTGTTACGCAAAGGCCAAAGATTCCGTAGCTTCTGTTGTGGGCTCTCTTTCAAAATATGTTTTTTATTTCAAGACGACTGTTTCCTAAGAAAGCTTTTAGTGACATGTTTATTCATGTTGGTCAAATGAAAGTCACGTGGCACACCTCCCTTTCTGCTGTGGTGAGCCATACAGTGTTTGATATAATCCCACTATCTTGCGTGAAAAAAAAAAAACCCAAGTGAATATCAGATGTGCCTGGCTTGCATGTCAGTGAAGCAGAAGGCATGTTACACAAGTCACCGCACTTTGTAAACTCTATTTTTATTTTGGAACAACCCTCCCTTCAACTTTTTCCACTCTCTTCTTAGACATAGGGTGAATCCAGGGCTTTTCCTGTGGTAACTCTATGAAAAGAAGACATAGACACCAAGAAAGACACCTGAATACCTTGGCTTTTCTTGTGGCTTTCAATGTTTCTGGGATTAGGTGTACTGACTGGTTAGCTGATTTTATACTCTGGAGATACATGAATGTGATTTCTGTACAGGACTGTTCAACCATAAAGTTCTCTACAATACAGGAAAACCCAAACTCAAGTGAAATACCATAGCTCCAAATAAGTATTTAAAAAATCAACGTATTTATTTGCCTTTAAAAATAAAACTTAATCAAAGTTATCCACTGCCTCTAAAAATAGGGAATTTGAAGACCTCCACATTAGCACAGGTAATGACTTGGTAGGGCTTTGCTTCTCTGCTTCCTTCCTACCAGCGAGAGAACGTAACTCTGAGAAAATAAAATCCTTTTTGCATGTGTGCAAATACATACATAGCTGGTATAGGCATCTAGTAGGCGCATCTAATAAGGTAATGAAGAAAACCGATTGCAGAAGATGGACTGCGATATGCTGTGCAAGTGGGTAACTGCTGAGCTGATGCCATGTTCATCAGCTTGGTCTGTTACTGACTGTTGGGTTTTTTTTCCGTGTGCATATTTAGCTAACTTAGTTAATTCTCCATGAAGTTAGACATTCGGGTATCCCATTTATAGTGGCTGAAGAGAAGTTCTGAGAGCAGCCAAGTTTTGGGTTAGTAAAACTGACCAGTGAATGTGAAACAAGAGTATCCCAAAATGATGGCTAGTCCGAATGACTAAAATGTGGAGTGAGAGGGTTGTTTTATGAGAATAGGAGAAATAAACGTCAGGCCTGTGAAGCATAAGATCAGAGAAGAAGTCCGTGTATGCAGAGGACACCGATGCATGTGCTGAAGGCAGAGAATGACCGTGGCTCCTACCACCTGAACTGCTCCACTGGTGACCGTATTGGAGGAGCGGCAGGAGAGGGACAAGGCCTGTTTGTGGCCCCACTGCCCAAGACATGCGTTCACAGAAGAGGCTGAATGACCTGGTCAGGCAGGATTGACACTTGTAGATGTGGCAGTTTTGGTCGCCCCAGAAATCTGCATCTTCCTCCTAATTATTTCAAAACAAATTGCATCATATTTCAAGCCCTGTGTGTCTACAGGTGAGCCCGTTTAGCCTTGGGACATTGCGCAATATTTATTTCAGTGCAGAACTTGTCCAATGAAGTTTTTTTTCTAAAATATCTATTTCAGACTTAACTTTTAAGATATCATTGCCTTGTTTGCAATGGATATCCAAGTCTGAAGCCAGCAGGTAAAAGTGCTTGGCAAGTTAGAGTACAGAGGAAAGCTGCATTGGTTTTGCCCAGTGCAACGATGACTTGCAGTTAGCAAAGAAAAAAAAATCTGTGCCATCCTGCTGCTGGGAGCTTCCGAAAAATAGATACAGACAGAGAAACAGCAGAAGGGGAAAGGAGCCGGATCATGGGAACACTGAGATTCCGGTTCTGAATCAAGTCTGTTTTGTTTCCTTATTCATACCATGCCTGAAACTCACAAATTTTCATGAGAACAAAGAAATTAAGTGAACTTAAATACAGCTTGTTATCCCTCTAGGTACCATTGGATACATTTCAGTGTAATTTATTACTAAAAAGTGAAGGATGTTCTGTTTGATAGAAAACAGACAAAAAGAGGGAATTAACATCATAAGCAAAAGAAACGTTCTCCCTCTTAGCCATGGTATGGGGCTACTGCACCCTGGACGTGACCGTTGCCGTGCACGCTGTGCCCTGGGCGAAGAGCACAGAAATCCATCGCGTCACAACGGCCGCTTCTGGGCACAGAGGCTGGAAGAGGATATTTCATATTGTCTTGAAGTGAGCTGTCCTACAACTGACCTTTGAGCCTGGAATTTTGGTGGGAACCGTTGCCTTCCTGACAGAGGGATGGGTATGAAGAGTGGCTAGGTGACAACTGTTGTTTAAACAGGTTTGTCATCCTGTTATACTTGCTCAAGCCAGAAGACTCAGCTGGTTACATAAAACAACTTGAAATCACTTTTCTTTATGGTTTTCTTGCTTTCCTGTCCTCTGATCAATCTGTGCAGGCCACAGTAATTTTATTAGTTAGTACGAGTGCAGTACACAATGTTTTCCTTCCATGCGAAGCAGGTGCTGGCACCCTTTCAAAGACCTTGTCATTCGTTTATAACAGCGGCCGTGGGGGCTGACTGAATGTGAATGTGAACGGGTCACTTGGTCACAAAGCCAGGACATCTTCTCGTGGTCTTGTGGCGCTAATGCAGTGCTTGTGTAGTTACCAAACAGAGGAAGCAAGGTGCACTCACAAGAAAAGGTACCCAAATAAGAGGAGCTTTAGTATTTTTCAAACTGGAAGGCTGCACTGGTGCAAAAATCAAGTGAAAAGTTGTTTTATAGCTGGAAACATATCCAGAGCTGGATCACCCAGCAGCTCCAGGAAGTCAGAGATGCTGGTCCAGTCTGGTTAATTCTGGAATGTCTTTAATTTTTTTTCCTTTTTTTTTTTTTCCTCCTCCTCTCCTGCACACTTCATCAATTTCTAATATGAAAACCAAACCATTTCCTTATTTTCATCATTTAATTTGGAACTGGATGGGACTTCTCTCTGTGTCCTCAGAATGATGAGGGCAGAAAGCTCATTTATCAAAGCTCTGCATTGAACAAAGCCAGAGCAGAGCAGCATAGGCATAATTAACAAGGAAAAAATGGAGCTTGTGGCTTGATGTTGATGGATACAGAATGTGCCACAAAGGAAACAAAGCTTTGAGAATGCTTTGAACATAAAACTAGTCTCACGGGATCAACAATCCCACGCCAGAGTGTAAATTCAGGATAAGATGGATAAGCTCCACCTGTGATGATGACCAACAGCCATACTGCTGCGGTAGCAGAGGATCTAAGTGCTTCCTGGACATGTTTTGGGGTTGTTTGGGGAGGGAGGAGCCAGTTTACTTACTACTTCTCCCTAGGAATGCTCCAGTTGGGTTGAGCATTATTGTTGTTATTGCTAGTTTTATAATGGCAGAAGTGTGTGCCGCAAAGGGATTTGTCTATAGTGAAATGGCATGTATTTGTCTGAGCTGTCATCAGCTTCTCTCTGTAGAAGATCCCAAAGACAAGACAGACGTGGTTAGACAGGCTCTGTTTGCATATACGATCGTGAACCTACTGTAGCTTGTCATTCAGCTGAGCTCAGTGTTGCGGGCAGCACATCCGTTTTCTCACCCCAGCATTCCTTAGGAAAAGGAAAAGTAAAATCAAATTCCACTTAACTGCTTCTATCAAAAACGCTTCATAAAGGATCCAGGGAAACAAGCTTTTGAAAATGTGTGTCTTTTCCCTGGAAAGTGTTTCTTTTACCATATTCACATTTTTGATTTCCTGTTGACTTAGAAGTCTTTAATACTTAACTCCTGCAAAAATGTGCTTACGTATTCCTAACTCTACGGTCAAGTGGTGGACTAACCAGTACCAGAGCTTCAGCACGTACAGTGGGAATTACGTTGGTTAAGAATAAACAAATCTTTTCTCCTGAATAATAGGATGGAAACGTGAACATGCAGAGCAGAGCTAGACTGCGGGTTGCCAGTCCTGCTCGGTGGCTGTCCGAGCAAGATCAGTGAGTGTTACTATAAAACCCACTGAGACTCCTGTAATCTTAAGTGACAAGACTTAAAGCAACAAAAAGGAAAGGAAGTGCTGCATCTATGTGAAATACAGCTGAATGGGTTAAATACAGGGCTGTTTCCTAAATGTTGTGAAAGATGAGGAATTCAATTACCTTACGCTACCTTATTATTGGTGTCTTATTTTATACAGACAACCTGCCTTGTTCAAGTCAACAAAAACCCCATATGATTTAGTGAAACTATTCACGTCTTTATGGATTAAAAACATTTAATTATAGTGCAAGCTGGTTGAGGGGATGCATAGACAAACAGGAGTGATTGCGTTACTGTCCCTTTGTGAGTTACTACTACTTGGCAGATTTTTTTCATTGGCTGTGTACCTATTCGTTGGCTAGTGTGAAAACAAACCAATGTTAATTAATGGGATTCATATCTGTAGTATCTTAGGCCAACATACTTAATTCTGCAGTTGCAGTGAACTAAAAATGTGCAACTTAAAGCAGTAACCTGGTACATCATAGAACTTTTTCTGCTTCTGAATGCTTATGAAACACAATAAATTTTCAAGACAAATTACTGGTCATCTGGAAGATAATTTGCTCACAGCATTGGAAAAAAAATAACTTCTTTAAATATCCCAAGCATGAAAATGTTTGTGTGTTACATTTGTTGATTTATACGTATATTTACAGATTACACATGAGGTAGAACTCATCTATGTTAATATCAAACTTGAACTATGATTAAGTCACTGAAAGGGGCCTATGCAGGGCTTGCTAATTGATTGAAGTCAAGAAATTTTCATGGTGTCCTTAATGATGTAACTGTGCTGTCTTCCTGCTTTTTTTTCTTCAGTGCCTTTAGGCTTTTCATCTACTGTAAATATTTGTGAAACATAAGCTTATTTTTTAAAGTATCTATTCTCGGCTAGCTTGCAATTGCAAATCTGACAGTCTGTTTTCTTTTGCCATGTCTCTTCTTTTCCAGTTCCCACCAACAATTTCTTAAAAATTTCGTAATGATTTTCCTTGTGTTTATTTATGGTTTTTGACAATCAATGCAAACCATATGTTTCAGTGAGGTTATGTGACAGTTTTCTCTTCCTTTATACAAAACCACACAATTTTCAATTTCAGCACATTTCCACAACTAATGCTTTGCTTAAATCTGCATTTTTTTTTTTCCCCCTCTGTATTCTAATGGTTCTATTATAAGGAATATTTGGAAAATCTAAGTCAGGAACGGGGAGGGGAAGAAAAAATAGGAGATACTGTCAGTCTAGTCACAGCTATGGTGCGAGTCATGAAATGTGCACTTTCATTGTTTCTTTACATACCTCTGACCTGGGAAGATGACCGCCTCTGGGGAAGGAGATAATTTAATTTCCATACATGTCAACTTTCATTTCTCTGCAAAGAGGCAGCGGATATGTTTCAGATTCTGTGGCATCATGTATTTTGCTTTGGCCATATAGCATATCTCTGCCATGGGACTTAGGTTAGACCACGAGGTTTCCTTTGCTTCAGACCCTTGGGTGGGCATGAAACAAGACTGTGTAACTTAAAACAAAAGATCTTACCAAGTAAACCGTCCAGTTATCCACTTAGTTTTCACTTTGATTCTTTCACGAATAAAATAGTATATGAAAAGACCTCAGGAAGGGTGAGGACTAGAGGAAAGGTGAGCAGAGTAGAAAAGGAATGGGAGTCACAGGTTGGGCTTTCTGTTTTGTAGTCCATGTGCAAAGGAAAGGACTAAAAAGTGCTTATCTTAAAGGCTGGTCTTCAATAACTGGAAACTATTCAGAAGTGTTGTATACTCAACGTGATCCTGAAAGAAATGAGTTAGCTGAAATTCCTTAGGGAAATTGTGATAATTTCATCACCATTTAGAGTTTTGTCTTTTTAAAAAATCATTAGTTCCTGGAATTGGTAAACCTTCCTAAATTCAAAACACTGGTCTTCTCAGATGAATTGTTAGATTCCTAGAATGAATTTTAGTCTTTTTCTTAATGTTCATAGCTCCCTCTTCAATAATTTGAAACTGTGCGGTTGGGTCTTCCCTCATTTAATAATTTTTTTTTTTTTTGAAGTAGGAGGAACTCTGATTTGAGTTTAAAGACTTGAAGCCCCTCCCCAATAACAAACATGCCATTTTATGCATGAGTATGTGAGTTACCAATTGTCCTAGCTCTAAAACGTGTAAATAAATTCTACATCTAGAAACATTGCTGTCTCTCCCCAACGACAGCACTGTTCCTCATCAGGCAAGTCACATTTACTTAACTACTGTGTACTCCTGTACATGTCTCAGCAACCAAACGGTTCCGAGTACATGAAGAAAACATCCTGCACTTTGGTCAATAAACAAGATTGTTATCTTTTGTGCTAAAGCCCCAAATTAATTCCTTACTCCAACCACCACGTTTCTGTTGGGGAGGGGAGAAGGAACCCAGAACAAAAAATTTCCCGAACATCAGTTCTGTATTGCCTCCTTGCTTCCCTGACAAGTCTTGCATCCACATGAGAATTGGCCTGTCTTTAGGTGAGAAGGCTGTGTTCAGTTTGCGGACACACATTTGGTGCTTACCTGCTGCCTCGCAGGTGAGGCTGTAATGGTGGAGACAGGCTTGATGTGCCTAAAATGTCAGAGGTGGCCGTGTGTTTGGCATGTTGCAAGTGAGCTCAGGGGGGAGACAGAAACGAAGATACATCCATGGTCTTCCAGAATAGCTTGGAAATATCTGGTGTACATTTTCCTCCTACTTAAAACCTCCTTTTGGCTCACACGAAATATGGGTGGTTTTTGACTCCAAAGACAGTTGTCACAAGGCAATAAGCAGTACCTGAGTATCGACACTGACAGATAAGACAGCCCTTTTTGTCTTTAGCCGTTTGGCGGACTATCGCTTCTTTGGAAATAAATAGGTTTCTTATCTCTTGTACTAGTGTCTCTTTTTTGAGTTGTTCAAATAAAAGAATAATCAAATCAGCCTTTAATACATAAATCTCTGGTAAGTTTTTACTCCTTTTCATGAGGCACGTTAAGTGCTTGAGACAGTAAAGCATAGGGATTGTGAGCACATGTTAATGCAGAAGAACAATTCTCCCTAGCAAACAAGGGTCTCCTGACGGTAATCTACAGGTGCCTTTGGGCCAGTAGGACTCCAATATTCTGGAGGAGTGGAGCACTAGTGAGCTTGTTGGTGCCATATCAAATATCTGATCCTAGAAAATAACTGGGCCATTTGGAACAACAGCCAAGCTCTAGTTGTAGAAATAAATGCAACTGCTTCACTGTCTCAACTTTTCATGGCTTCTAACTCTTGAAGGGGCTTTTATTCTTACAGAAAACTCTGTAAGGTGAGCAAATAGTTGTCAGTGTGCAGCTTTATCCTGGGTGCAGGTTTCAGCCTTCCTGAGTGTGATGTAAGCTGAAGGAGCCTTGATGTTATACTGAAAGTAGGAGGCTGGGGTGCACCTGTGGGTTTTTTCAGTTTGGTTGGTTTGTTTGTTCCCCC
>NW_009592949.1:46833-74909 GCF_000690535.1 Cariama cristata | reverse complement strand
TGGGAGTATCTTGCGTGGTAAACTTCTTAATAGAATTCAGAAAATAAGTATAAAATATCTTATTAAAATACTGCTGGAGACCTATAACTGCCCCCAGGCATAATGCAAACATACAGATGTACTAGCGATCAGCCAGGAAGCAATAACTTGCTACGTTTGGAATGCACAAATACGCTGAGATCAGGTGTTCAAAGCGTTGGCTGCTGCGTACCACTCAAATTTCTGGCTGTACCTGACCAAGCTTGCTCTGTGGGATCACGGTTTTGAAGGCTTACTAGTAACTGCAGGACTGGGACTTCTTGCCCATATTCACACTGAAGCTCGTGCTGTAAATCATTGTGGGCATAGCACTGTTCTGTTATTTGGGACAAAGGAGGATTTTGTCAGAAAACTCTTCATTGTACTGGGGAGAAACTTCTCTCAAAGCTCTTGTAACTTGTCCTGGCTTTTTTTGGCTCTTGGTTTGAGTTAATGACTTTTACTCCGGCAATGGTAAGCCAGTATCACTCAGCATTTCTCCTCTACAGTTAGAGGACTCAGAAAAGGTGACTTAAGTTTTTTTAGTGTTATGTATAGTCAGGTCATAAAATTCTGTGAAGTTTTGCTTTTGGAGTTGCCACGTAGAGTGATAGTAACATAGATGGTAACACAAGTAAGCATACGTAGAGTGTGATCTTGGCCTATAGAACCTCAGAAAGGAAATAACTGGTAAATAAATTAATTAGGGTTAACAATACTGAAATTGGTTTCATGATGTTTCTTTGATTATATAATGGTTTAATCAAAAGATCAGATGTTTTAGTAGCTCAGAGGAATGGAGAAGGCAGATATGAGTGGCATTTTGCTTTTGTTTGTGTAAATACTGACTAACTATTGAAGTTAGTTTTGATCTATTTTGATACTATGGTAATCATGAATAGGAACTGGACTTGCTTTATAATTAAGTTTTCAATAAACATAAAGCTGTCAGGCCAATAATTATTTGGGCAAAAAATGTGTTCTGGTGAAAACAGACAATAAGATGCTAGATACTGTATTAGACTTCATAGTATGCAGAGCACGTCTAGTTTCACTGACATTTCAGGTTGTTTTTCTTAAACACTAGATAGGTACTTTCTTAGCCTAGGAGACAAATATGGGCATTTTTAAAAAATTGAATATCTTTTCATCATATTATTATACAATGAAAAACGTGGAAACTGTAGCAAGGAGAATTTGAGATAAAATTATCTAGCCTTGTGAAAGTATTAGACATGGGACACCTCTGTTGGCTATTTGATCACCTTACCTTAAATTATTGAGGTCCTAGACCCGTTGCAAAAAGGTGGGTTTTCTTTCCCTTCTCCCCCACTCCTGCCAAAAAATAGACGTCTTGCTGAAATACCACTCGCAGCAGGAGGTCAGAAGTACTCTGTGTGTGTAAATCCTTCATATTCATCTATGTGTTGGGAAATGCAAGGCTGAAGCATAAAATTTTTTAGTTCTGGCCAAGCACGCACACCACCATTGAAGATTACATATTCAGGTGTGGAATCTGCAATAAAGGGGGAAACAAACACACAAGTAAAACCACATGAGACCAGGCTGTCTGTGCTCTGAGCTGGCAGAAATATAACTGTGTCAACCAAGCAAGGTGCCTTTTAAGTAGTGGGCTGCCATCCAGTTAAAGACTGGATTTGCATCAATTGAAATGTCATACTTTTATGGGATAGAAAATTGTAAGACAATTCCCAAGTTAAATGCAGAAATGCATCATAGCTGAGAAATGGCATATTTTAAAAAAAAAAACAGTTCTTTGAATTCCGCTCAAGTGCACAACGTTAGTCCTTTTGTCAGCTCAGGTGATAGGAAGGTGTTTTGATTTTGATCTTATTAAGACACCAAATACCTTTCTTGCAATCATGGCCATAGGCTCATGGATTGGGCATGTTTCAAGCAAATAACTTGGATGGCTTTACTTGCCAGTTCAGTAAGGTGGAGGAAATGGTAGGTGCTCTGGAGGAGTTGTTAAGGGACCATGTAGGTCCCCCCCAAGGTTGGAGTGGAAGGACTGGATGTGCTTTTGTGAGCAGAGTTCACGGTCATTCTGCTGACTCTGCAGAAATGTTGTTTGGTGAGTGGTACCCCAGCCAGCCTTCGTTCTGCCCAAGTATTCATTCTCTCATCTTTGTTTAACCATACTATTTTAACCCCTGGAAAAAGATCCGTTCATAAGCTTTTACTTATAATCCACATACTTGATTCGCTTTAAATAAATATTCTTCCATCTGTTTTACCTCTAAAAGAAAACTATTTACCTTCAGCTCATTAGTGTAGCTACAGCATGACAGTGAATTAATTTTGTAGATGTGTGAATGTATGTCTATGGTATCAACTGCACACTGTGAAGCTAACTAAAGAGGGATTTCTTAAATAAACTTGAATTTTCAAACACAAGAAAAAAAAAAAGTAAATACCAGCAAAGTCTGTCCTAGTGTGGTGAGGAACTTTCTGAGCAGTGTGAAGAAAGATGTCATGATGACCATAAAGGGTCATGTCTGATATCAAAGAGCCTTCCCAGAGCATTTGCTCTTGTGAATTGCTCTCCAGATCTAGCAATGTTTCTTGCTGACTGCCTCTTTCACTCCTGCTTGACAATGATGATTGAAGGACTGCAGCTTAACTCAGCAAAGAGGGAATTACCCACCTTGAGCACAGTAAATTTAAATCGCATACATCATGTATCTTATCCCTTCCAACAGTTTTAGGTTGGCTTATATTTTGATGAAGCCATGTGTATTTTGAGGAAGTACAAAGATAATTTTCAAGTATTTAGAGAAACTACTGCAAGCAAGCATACATTTGAATGGAAGGGCCTTGAAGGTGATATTTATTTCTGTATTATTGTAACTTTATAGTCCTTAGTAAAGTGAACAAACAGTGATGTGATGGTGATGTAGAATTGGTAATGTTCAGGCCACTTCTGATTGCCAAAGAGGTGGATAATAGGTGGAGATGAGTAATCATATCAATAGATGTTTTCTTAATTAAGAAATGAGGAATTAGGCTATGCGACTTTGATAAGGGTCCTCTTCAATGCTAGTATTATATTATTTTCACCTGTGATCTAATTAACTGACTGCTAAATAGCAAAAAAATGCATTCATTCTCAAGACTAGTGGTGAGCATGGACTTTCAGAGCGTGGGTATGTGCACATCTCGACTATTCTATACTCTGGAAACAGGAGGGCAGCCAAGAAAACGGCTGGGCAGTGGATCCTGGGCAGCCTGGGTAACCAGCTCACATGAGACTGTCCTTTTTAATGGGAAACATTGCTGGTGCTGTTTTGTACCGTTACTATAAACACAGGAGTCTGCTGAATGATTTTGTCCATACCTGTTTAAATTTATAGGATGTTGGGAGAAGGGGGTGTTTTGGGGTTTGGGTTGGTGGTTTTGTTTTGGATTTTTTTGTTGTTGCTGTTGTTTGGTTGGATTTTTTTATTTGTCTCTAGGTTGACTTTTACTCCAGAGGAATTGTGTCTGAGGCTTTCAATTACTGGAAAATATTGGGTCTATCCCATTGAACAAGGCAGATGTGATTCTTGCCTGGTCTTTGTCCGTTAGGAAATAAGACTGTTGAGACTGGGTTGCTGTGAAGTAGGGACTTTAGGCAGGGAGAACATGAGCTATGTACGTTTTTACATACTAACGTGTCAGCTCTTATATTCTCTCCATTGTTTCCGTAAGTGGGGATTTGATAATATCCTGAAGCCTTCTTTCATTGTTGTAGAATGATATTTTTTGTTTTTCTCTATGCTTGCAAAATAAGCCTTCTCTGTTATGCTTTTATGGTTAACCTTACCAGTAGCAAAGCACATGCAAAAACTGATTTTTAGGACCTATAACTTGAGTGGTGCAGCTGTTACAGGGTGTGCTGACCACTCTTTCAAGTACAAAAGCCATAGCTGTGAAGTTAAAGAAGTTATTTGTTGGATATACTCAAATACATAGGCTGGAACCACCTGTAGCACAGTATATGGCTAATTGCTCAGAGAAGGAAGTTTCAAACCATCATAAGTAACAAAAGTCACAGTTTGCCACAATTCAGACCTCTTTCATTTGACCTTATTTCTCAGATCTGTGGTGTTTGTGCCTTTTGTGTCTCTGTTTAGCCATCAAGATGATAAGAAATACTTGAATTGGGTCATCCAGTTAAGGTGCAGGGGAGTGAGAGCGTTGTTGCAGGCTTTCTTTTTTCAGTGAGAAAGAAAAATGAAGTAAAATAGGTGATGTAATGTGGTGTGTGTGCACTGCAGAGAGGTCTTTGCTGAGAAAAGGTAGCCAATAACAGGTTTCTAAAAAAATTTAGTGGAAATGACTTTAAAAATAGATTCACGGGGCATGCTACAATTTCTTCTCAAAGTCACAAGCACAGTTTGTTCTTTACCCTGAAATGATGTCAAGGTTGTGGTGAAGGGGCACTTGCTTTTCCCCTGTCCCTCCCACAGCTGTCTATCTAGAGTCAAAACCCCAATGACTTGAGCTTAATGGTAATTTGAAGTGTAAAGAAAGATGCACCATGTTTTCTGGGAACTCCTAAAGAGTCCTGCGGTCCTCGGAGCTAGGAATGGGGTAGCTGTTTTCCACTGCCTGCTGCATTTGAATTCCCAAGCTAAGCTGGGGAATGAAATAACCAGTTGAAGCTGTTTTTTACGTCCAACACCTGATACGTATGTCATGGTTTTTCCTCAAGGGTAATGACTGCTTCTTATTTACTGCTTGGGAGTGGATAATTAATTAACAGGAGTGAGAATGTGCACGCTTGACTAGACACTCAAAAATCACATAAGTGATTCCTGGGATTGAATAACATTTTCTTTTTTTAGTGTCATAAAACAACCTTGAACTGGAAAAGTTCTATTGTCAAAAGTATGTGCTAAAAGTTTTATGTGTATGCTGTAATTTATTTTTATTACAAATAGTACTTCTCTTACTCTGTTAAGAAGGATATTGAATCTCTACTAGTAAAATAGAATAAAATCTTTGCCATAGTTATTAGTGGCACTTTATTGCACAGTATTGATGTCTTTTCACAAGCTGTCTTAGTAACTAATTTAGGTGCATGGAGGTAGATACATGAATAGGTTTTAAGTGCCCTTTGTTTAACTCTTGTAAGAAGATCTTGGTGAAACATATGAATTTAGCCAAGTGGACAGGGCCATCAGTTTGCAAGGTGATGTTCCCCCTGTACTTACAAGAGGTTAAAGATGGCTGTACTTAAAATGTATGTACTAGAGCATTTATTGTTTATCGGCATAACTGTCGTCTTAATTTATAGGTAAAATACATTGACTGAACAACTTCTTATTTTATTTGGTAGAATGTTTTGGTGATGTTTAGCTTGAAAGCTACAGTATAGGAAATCAATGGAGGGTCTTTCTGTGGGGGCAAGGCTCCTTATCCTGAGCATATTCACAAGCTACTGATAATTGCTAATTAACATCCAAGACTCAGGAAGTCATGAGTCTGTGGCTGAAGACTAGAGTTCCACCAGAATGCTGTAAATGTTGGGTTTAGTTAATTAAGCATAGTAAAATGTTGGTTTTAAACCTCATTGTTCTTGCGTGATCATGTTTCACCGTTGCACTCTCCAGCCATTCTCCAGGGAGCTATATACTGAGAGCTCGTCTGTGACACTTCTCTGGCTGTGCGTTTCCAAACAGGCTGCTTCAGCATGCATAAAAAAGCCAGGGCGAGCTTGCAGGGCAGTAGGTCAAGCACCGTCAGTCATGGACTTCTGATGCAAGAGTGCTCTCTGGGTTTGGCGGTTCATGTGTCGGGTTCCAAAAGGATCTGTCGCAGATGTTGCAATGGTGTTTATGGCATAATATTTCTTCCCAGCACAGTCAGATCACTGAAAGTGGCCATTGGTAAGTGTATGTATGGGGAACACTTGCATGTGTGATTTCATGAGGGAGGCAAGTCAACCATCACATGCTGGAGGAACTTGGCCAAGTAATATACATAAAACCGGACTATGTCTCAGTGCTATCCCAAGAGGACCTGCATGCAGATGTTAGTGGGGCATTTGCAAAATGAAATCCCATCGAAGAGAACTAAATCAAAGCTGGACTGCTGAGACGTGAAGCTCAAGTTCTTTGTGGCACGGTTTCCTCAAGCAGTTTTTATAAACACTTCCTAAACGTTTTATGAGCTATGAAAACAGTTGGGGAAACTGTGGAGCCACAGAAAGGTCACATGCTAAGTACATTGCTGGAAAATGTTCAGTAAAGTTCGAGAACCAGCAATTCACTGGTGACGTTGTGGACCTCTGACAAACCTCTCTGCATTGCCTTCTGCTTAACTACGTTTATTAAGACTTATCTATTGATATCTATTTCTTTAAAGAAAATTCTTCTCTTGCTAAACACTTATCTAAATTTCATGTTCTTTTAATTTGATACCATAAATTGTCCTGAATGAGAAGGTGAAAATTGAGAGACTTCTGCCTGTGCCAGTATATGGTCTAGATTATGGAAGTATGGTTTGTTAATAAATGAATAAAATTCTTTTTAAAAGTGCTATTTTCTATGTTTGATTTATGTTTGCAATTTCCGTAAATGCCAACAGCTTATATTGTGGTCTCCTGCTCTTTAAGTTACTGGAGTTTCTGCTGACTGCCTTTGGGTTGCCTGTGAACATTCTTTGATGTGACTGTACAGAATTTATTCAGTGTGCCAAAGCCTTCTCCGTGCTCAACTTCTGCTAGTTTTCTCTGCTGAGCAGGTGTCTTCTCCGAGACATCTCGCTGATGGTCTGCCCATATCAGACAGGTCCATTTCATTGAACTATGAACAAAGCTATACCGTCTGCCCATATCAGACAGGTCCATTTCATGGAACTATGAACAAAGCTGTACTGTTATATCTGAGAAGACTGCAATGCTTGGAGGCTTCCAGCCTGCTCTCTTTCTGCAATATTGTCTCTACAGGGAACCTTGGAGAACCAAGCCAGCTCGCCCAAAGAATTCGGTGTTATTTTACATGGCACATTTTAGTTTAATAGAGAATAAGCTAAAAGCATCCAAAGCTAAGTACTAAACTGAGACAACAGACAATGTGCTCATCTGCCCTCTTTTCTTGAAGATAAGGCTTTGAAATGGTGGTAAGTAAACTAAATGATAAATCATCGGATGTTGGCAGTTTCAGGAGCCGCAGCTGTTAATTGTACTTCAGGAATGCTTTATATTCATGAGCAAAGTTTATGCCATGAAGCTTGTGCGGTTAGCCATCACTTTCTCCTCTAGTTTTTGGCCTTACTGCAGAAGCAGTGATGTTAGCTGTGGCCTTTCTTCACCTATAAAAGAAGAGGAAAACTGGAGGAGGGTGAGTAACTGTCTTTTGGAGTGATGTCAAGGGAGGCTTAATCATCTTCAGATCCCCACATAGCTTGGTGACTGCTATGTCAGCCTGTTAGTAATTAGGACAGACCCCACTTGCCATGCAGGATAGCTTTGGAGTGCCTGCTCCCCACCCCTGAGGAGAGCCAGCGTGGGGCCGGACTGATGCACAGCTACTCTCCTGGATCTTTCTCTGAAGTTCAGATCACAATAAAGGAAATATTTGGGAAGGGGGGGTGGGGGTGGGGGGTGAAGCCCACCCCTGTAACATCCCTGTGAGGCAAAAATGCTGTCAGAGCGCTATGTGCAGCTATTCAGGAAGTCATATATTTTAGACAGCTCGGTCTCAATATTAAGCTCAAACAATACTGAAATTTTCAATCAGTGACTTCTGAAAGAGCCGTGTCACCCTGAGCCGAAAGGTGTCTATACAAAAAAAGACAAACTCCCTTTAATGCCTAAACCCGATCTTTTTAATTATTCTCAAACGTGCGTATGTGTGAGAAAGAAGGGATGTTTGGTCAATATGCTCATAGTTGCCCTGTTCCCTGTATGCTTCCTTTGTTCATTTTCCAGTTACTGTGGTCTTTGAGACTTTCACTCGGCAAGCAGCAAATGCCACGTACTGAAACAAATGCAAGCGTATTTATGATATCCCTCTGACTTTATCCAAGAGGTTCAAACTTTGCCTCAACTGTTGCCTATCGGAGAGACTCATAAATCAAAGGAAATAAGATGCTCAGTAGAACCTTGCTGAGTGGTTGGAAATCTCTAGGTGAATGCATGTGGGACTGAGGCATTTGGGAGACAAATTTTTGAAGCTGTGACTGTTGAACTGAAATTGAACGTTGAAGGTGAGCACTTGCGCGTAACTCTGATGTCAGTGTTCAGTATCTCACTCGCATCAGTCTATTCCACATCATCATTTTTGGGCCATTAGGCACCACCAATACAAATTTTTAAGAGTTCACCTAGGCTTCACCAACAGTCAATGGGATCAAATATCCTCAATCCACATTTTCAGTGCGATTAATAGGTATTGACGCAAATACCTGCTAGCAGGATTTGCAGAGTTCTCTAATTCTACCCAAGGAGGTTGTGTACCTAATTGCTTCTGAAATCAATTGGAGATTATGTATCGTTGCCCTTTAATGCTTTTTGAGAATCTGATAAGATCCCTTCCTGTATCTATGGGTATCTTAGTGGCTTTGAAAGTCTTTGAATCAAGTTCTTAAAAGTGTAAGGAGTGCTTATAGGAGCTCTTACAAATATTTATGGGCTATATCTCCTGCTATACACCCACAGGAGGCTTACAGTGTGAAAGCGTTACCACTGCTTTTGCAAATATGAGAGGAATGAAGAAAATGAGCGAATCCTGTGGTGTCAGAAACCACCCCTGGCAAGTCTTGCTCTTCTCTAGAGTCGAATGAAATTAAAATCATGCATAAGTCTGTGTGTATCTATAAACAGCTTTGGCTGCTTGGATCCCACCACGCAGGGAGAGGCAGGAAGCTGACAAACATGAGAATGATTTAGTGAGGATGGAGTTGCTCACTTTTATGGAGAGGGTAAAGGGGAAGACAAAAACTATTGCTTGAACACTTCTCAGATTTAACCTAAATTGAGGCTTGAATGTGCTCCCATTGACGTCAGTGAGTGTTTTATCATTGGCTTCCCTGGGAGCAGGATAGTGTCTCCTGTTTACATGCAGTGTGGAGTTTGGTGTTTGTTTGGTTTTTTTTTTTCCCCCTCCTCGCTATTTATAAGGTTTCTTTGTGGTCTTTACCATGGCAGTGTGAGCACCTCCATCAATATGACAGGTGATTCCTGTGCTGTGGCTGTGAGTCAGATGTGGTGGTCTGCCATTTCAGCGGATGTGAAGTGAGGCACAGAAGGTTTGTGATGCTGTCTCCAGTATCTTGCACAGAAGGAGTCTGGCTGGCTCTGCTTGCCTTTTTTGCGGATTTAAATTGGCAGACTACTGTAGTTATCCTCAGTAGAATTTACATGTGAAAGCTGAACTTGGAGGTGAGAAGCCCTGAACATTTTCTGCGGTAAACTCTGGACTGTTTGCTTCATTGCTGAACTGTTGACTTCATTGCTTAAGGAACTCAAAGCTCCTACTCACTCCAGCAAAACCAGGATTTCTCCCTAAAGATTTCATTCAGAGCCCATTGAAAGAGATTTTTGGTCTGTTCAATTAAATGTGGGTCCAAAAACCGCACTTCATTCATCAATCGGTTATGCTATTTGTGCTAAGACTGACATCTGCTTCAGCTCTTTTCTAGTGTATATTAAATTGAAAAGCAGTCCGTACTTTGACCTTTCCTTGCGGCATCTAATTAAGGTAACTGAGACCTAGTGGCTTGGATAGGGGAGTGAGAATTCAAAGACCTGGGCTTTGGTTTTACGTTTTGCTGCTTGGTTTAAACCTGTAGAGAAGTTAACTTCAGTTTGTTTTCTCTCCTGTAAACATTGTGAGTGTTAACCTTGTTACACCAAATGTTGTTTTGATGGCATTTCCTTTCTCCCTGATAATTTGTTTTTTTGTTGTGATCTCCTCAGTAGGAGAGGGCACTTGGCTCTTTTTTAATTCAAATCCATATAAAGCATTTAGCAAGACTCAAAGACCTAATCTCAACTCCCAGATGTTTCATTGCTAAGGGTTGTTGAAGTGTGCATTTGTGGGAAGATTCAGACCACAGAAGAAGGTAACAGTTTTAGGCGCTTTGCAGAGTTCCAAACCTTACGAGACTGAACCATAGTGTGAATATTTCAGAGTTTCCTGGTTTCCATGAAGTCATCAATAATGCAAGGGGCAGTATTTTTGTGATTTATTTATACTTCAACTTCTGGGGGAAAAGAGTAATCCACGAACACTTGAAGATGGCTGGAAAAGATGAACAAGGTACTTTGATGTTTGGGAGGGGCTGGAGAATGAAGAAGGAGGTATCTTGGATTTTGTTTGGTCACTAGATGAAGAGTCTTTATCCTACTTGCTCGTTTTGGCTGAAGGATCTATAACTTTTAATTTGTTTATTGTTTTTAACACCTTGGAAAGCACTGAGACAAGACTTTAGTGCTCATTCAACGTATACTTGAATAGAGTGCATACGTGGCAATGCTTTACAGCTCCTTTGTGTATATCTCGATGGGAAACATTTATGACCTTTATTTACAGCTCCTTGTTATGTGGTGTTCCAGACTTGTAATTCAATTTATCTGAGTTTGAATCATAAAGTACTACTCACCACTGTTCAGTTCTTCTTGCCCAGTTTTTCTTTCGCCAGGAAACGTCATTGCCGAACGGTCTTTGCCAAACCCTGGTAGCTGCAGAAAAGCTGCTTGGGTCAGTTGAAGGATTCTCTGATATAATCTTGTGTGGGTTTTTTTTGTGTGCATGGGGTTTTTTTATTGTTGTCTTTCTGTTTGTTTTGCCTGGGAACTGAAAAAATTTTTAAATTGATACAGATGATATTCTTAGCTAGATGTTGGGGTTTTTTTTTAGTAAGAAATGGGTGCAGGATGACGGCCTTATAAATTCATTGCCCTTTTATATGGGCTTTGAATGCTTTACAGTCCACATGGGATAGTAAAAAGATATCAGGATAGTAAAAATTATTAAGACAAAACACCCAGTTGCTGTCCAGCCCTACCATGAAGGAAATATTGTGGCTTTCCATCTGAACGTGAAATTTTCAGCTGCTAAAGACTATCAGGAATGTCAACACTTACGTATTTGTCAAAAGAAAAAAAAAAAATGTGCAAGTGTAATTTATAAATGACTTTGAAGGATCAAACAACAGACAGCCCCACGTCTCCCAGTGCAGTTACTGATTTTTTACCAAGGAATTCTTTGGTTGATCTCTTTAAATAATTTCTTTATTTTTAACCACAGAGCAGCCTCACCTATCCTAATCTTGACTTTTTTTTAAAATGTTGGTCAATTAATCTCTTAATTTAAAGAAGACATTACACAGAATTCATCTGGTTTTTACATTATACGCACATAATTTATAACATATGCTGAATTCATAACAGTTACAAGTGAACACTTTCAACTCTTAAAAGCATTCGACACTTAAATTAACAGTGTCTCCAATATAATCCTGCCTTACCCACAGTATTAGATGTTTTGCTTACAAAATGCATACTCTGTTTAAGACGGGGACACCATCTGTGATCTAACCTGGGTGGAGTAATATGGACTTTAATTACATGAAAGAAAAAAATATCTAGATACTTGTCCGTATTCCTGAAGAAAAGGGACTTTCTCCATGTTCTGACACTGATCTTAAATTTGCTGAAAGATGGAATAATTCCACCAGAATCAGTAGAGCTGCCTCAGTGTAAACCTGGTGCAAGACTCAAACTGGACCTTAACTGTTAAAATTCAGATGTTTCATCCAAAACCAGAAGATACTTTTTAGAAGTCCCTTATTTAAGTCACGCGTGGTGAGGTAAGGCTCAACTGCCTTCTGGAGTGAGAACTGTTCTGTGTCATAAATGTCAGCTGAGCTGAAACACACTTTTTTGGGTCATTGTTCCCAAAATAAATGCCAAAAGATGATGAAATGTAGTCTTAAATAAGTTTTCCTCAAGCTTGATAAAACAATGAACACTCACTGTCAAAATTCTAGGTGAACTGAAATGTTGTCATTGCCATCTGTAGCTGAGGTCTTCACAAGGATCAGAAAAGAAGGAATTCCCCAGTGGGAGGTGGCTGGTTCCCAAAAAATGGCTCAGAAAGATGAGCAGTCAGACAACATGATGAAAACTTGCGAAGACACTGGGTACAGATGTTCATGGTGCGGGTTATATATTGTTATTGTTGCCTACCTTTTGAGACTGTTAGTGAGAGCTGGTCTCTTGATAACTATACCTATCACTACAGACACTCAAGGGTAAACCTCGCTGTAAGCAGGAAGGAAATTCTGCAGATGAATGTTTTGGCTGAATGCCTTAGGAAGAAGGCATTAGCTGAAATATTAGTCTATAGAACTTCCTTTCCTCAGCTGTGTTCAACCTGTTAAAGTCCCTGCTCAGAAAATATCCAGCCCACGATTTGCTGAAATCAGATCTAGAGACTTGGTAGTTCTGTCTGACTTGCAGGGGAGAAGGCTTTAAAGCCTTGAGGAAAATGGAGGATCCTGTTGACTTGCTTAAGAAAAATTAGTTTTCCACAATGAAGAGCAAACTTGGATTACTTGAAGCTAGAAGTATTTACAGAAAGAAGTGTTTTAAAAACATACTGCAGAAGTATCAACTGAAGCCTGACCCAGTCATAAGACAGAACCTAAGAATAATGGTCAAATTTACTATTTAGGTGTTTACTTGCTAACTTTGCTGCGTTTGACCTTGTTGATAGTTAATGCAAAACCTCAAACAAAATGTTACAAAATTTCCAAGAAAATGTAAGATTATTTTTCTTTCCCCCCCCGAGACACCAGTTTACTAGATAGCGTGTGAACAGAATAGCGGTGGCCCTGGGGACTGTTCCTTGCTCCCAGCTCTGACAGTGTGCATCATCACTGTTCTTATGATACAGTGGGGTTTCTGAAAGGTCAGACAGAGAAATTAGAGGAATAAATGATTGCTGGTTAGGTTCAGAGGTTAACTTACAGGATCATACGGTTTCCTTAACCGTAAAGGAAATTATTAGTATGGAATGCTTTTCAAAGGAGCCTCCCCTTCTTTGTGTCTGTAACAGCGCATGCCTGTTCAGTACCTCCTTGTGTGGTGCTTAGTCCAAGCCTCCTCCCCATTATCTGTTAATAGCCTATCTTTAAATCCAGTGAATACCAAGCTATTTTACTACACCCATGGCCCACTCAATCTGAAGGATAAAGGGCAAAGGGAAAGCAGGGGGGAAAAAAAAAACCCAACAAACCACAACAGAAAAAAATAATGAAAATCCTACCAGCACTGTGGTTAGGAGAATATTTGCAAAGGTCTTAATAACTGCAGTGACATAAAGCATTCTCTCTGCACTCACTGCAGGTGCGGTGTTCCTGCTCCCCGGAGAAGCCTGTCTTTAAGTCTTTTCTCCTTGAGTCTTTCCACTCAAGTGAGAGGTGGGAGGCACAGATTGAAAGTGTGTTCCCCTAAGATCCCCCCTAAAGGTACCAAAAATGTTACGTCTTCAGGTTTGTCAAATGTTTTCCTTGGGCTCTTCCTTAGCAAGTTTACTGTAAGGTAGGACACCTGTTATTGTGTAGAATAGCAATATATCAGAAGGTACACAGTGTGTAATGGAAAGAGGAAGGAAATGAAGGAAGATTTGATCTGTCATCCTGGATAACTGATGGAGCAGTCAGTTGATTTCCCTCTCTAGAAACAGGGCTTTCTGTAGGAGAGGGACCGTTTGTACCTATAACCTCTGACCTTCTAAACTTCCCATACTAGATGAACTTCTGCAGATCTTGGCACACTCCTGTGAATCTCCTCTTTTTTTTTTTCTTCTTTTTTTTCCCTCCTGTAGTACCAGAAAATGAGAGAACTCTCCTTACTCTAGGAAAGGAGATGGGCATGGAAGAACTTGTAAAAAGGAATAATACGTATTTTACAAGAATGCAGAGTGCTTACGATGACTGGTTAATGACAGGTTTTTTTCCCCCTGATTGTTACTTGTATACCACAACAGTACTCCCTTTGTGAGAGGGTTTTTACAGTGAATCTTCATGTCTTTTTTCCATTAATAATAATACAGAACTGCAGGAAAAACTTCGTCTTGTTTTAGTAAGAGTTCCTGATCTGTTTGCAGAGGCTTACCTTAAACAGTGTGAGAAATTAATGGAGAAAGGTAAATCGGGACAGATTTCCTGTAACCTTTTGTCACTGCCGACGTGAGAAGAGAAAAAGAGGATTAATGATTAATCACTAGTTTCACACTGGACATTGCCCATCTTTACAAAAGTTTGATGAGATTAGGTCACTGGGAAGTCTGCCATGGGGAATTTATCCCTCATTTCCGTAAGCTAGCCATTAACTGCTGCCTTCAAGGGATAGACTTCATACCTTTCATCTGTTTGGTGTGGGGTTTTTTGGTTTTGTTTTTTAAATCTCTCAGTAGAATATAAATGATTTCACTATCCACTTGCATGTTTTAATCCCTCTTTCAGTTTTAGCAAGCTTTAGACCCCTTTTAAAAATGTAATTGGTTAACCTCTGTTTCGAAAGGAGGATATCCTGGGTTCTTGTGCTTTGTGTCTGGAGCAACCTGCTTATGAATGTAGTCCTCAATACCAAGCTAATCGCAGTCCTGAGTGTCTCCTTAATCCGTCCGTAAATGTGGTCGTGGCAAACTCTTGCAGAGAAAGGATTCAGGAAAGCCTCATTCAGAAAGCAGGAACATAATGGGCAACATTCTGGAAGCTGTCTATATGATTTTATAAGTGCTAACTTGTTCTGCACGGTATGTATATTTTTAAGAGCATGCAAGGGACTGGTTTCCTGCATGGTGTGTATCAGTGTCTCCAGTAGAATATGACAGTGCAGTTAAAAACCTGTTAGGAGAATCATTCTACTGTAGGAAGCTTTGTAGTGGTGTGAACCTGTTACTTGTGTTTCTCCTC
Source organism: Cariama cristata (assembly GCF_000690535.1). Taxonomy (NCBI): domain Eukaryota; kingdom Metazoa; phylum Chordata; class Aves; order Cariamiformes; family Cariamidae; genus Cariama; species Cariama cristata. Next base: position 59,954 of record NW_009592949.1, on the reverse strand, counting down.
CCTTGTAGAAGTAGAGCACAGAGAATAAGGAAGGCATTTTCCTCCCTTCCCCGGTCTGACTGATGATGCTCTCTTGCCACTGGCAGCGATCATAACCTACACAAAGGGGTTTAGCCTTGAAGCGCATCTTCGCTTGTACTTGAGCGGCAGCCTTTCTCTTTGCTATCATTCGGCAGCCTACTTCGTAGTCTTGCAGGCTAGAGGGTTTTGTTATCCATTCTGTGGTATCTAGACTTGGAAAACAAAGTACTTTGAACACGTCAGCTTAAAATCTTTAGGTCTCTGAGGTATTTGTATACTAATTCTTAAAGATTACTGGAAAATAGATGTGAACAACTATAGAAGTACTCTAGGCAGAGTTGGTAGGAACTCCAAATAAACAACAGTTACATTAAATTGCAGCTGGGATGGATTTCTCACAAGTGTGGAAATATCAGATGAGGATAATCTTTCACTGGACTATTAATCATTTGCTTGCTTTCCTGTGTCATAGACCGCAACACCTCATTTGTTTCAACTCACTTAACTTGCCCTTGCCAGGATACATATACTCTGTGTATCTGCTACCTGATACGCGTTAGATAGCATTAGGACTTCTTTTGAAAGGTGACAACAAGCGGACAGGTGAGAAGTTAAATAATGAGCACTGATGTCCCTGGAAAACAGGATAGTGAGCACAGCTCCCCATAAGCTTTATCCAGTAAAAGCTGTGCGTGGCCTTCCGAGCTACTTACATCCCCGGAGGCTGCAGATGCAGGTTCCCCGGCCAGACCCACGGCGCAGCGAGGTCAGGCTGCCGCGCAGCCAAGCTTCCCCCACTGCTCACCCTGGCTCTAGAGCTGCCTGAATTTGTGCTGCCTTTCACTTTCGCAGCTTCAGGCTGATAGGGAGTGAGCCGGTTTAAAACACTGCTTGCCTGGTAATCTTTTTTTTTTTTTTTTTCCCTTTGCTTTCAGCCTTTGGTGTTTGTGGTTTGTGTTTTTTTTTTTTTTTGTCCCTGGTATAACAATAGCTCTACACAGCAGATGCTCAGAAAGTATATCATGCTGACTTTTCAGTGAGTCCCTTCCAGGGCTCCTACATCTCTACAGCAAGCTGGAAGACAAGGATGACGGGGCTTCAGGATGCTGCGTCAGAGGCTCCAGGGCTTGCCGAGCATCCCAGCATGTGTGCAGCACCACTAGTTTCTGAGCCATTAGAGCCCTGAGTAGTTGGTGCTGTTGCTAGCTAGATTATGTTATTACAGCAGCAAATTCTATAATCGTTCTTCTGTTTGTCTGAAAATGGAGTGGAAAATAGTATTCAAGAGAGACACAGCATGCTATCCCGTGGTTATGATATTACTTCCTTCCTACCAGTGCCATTTCATTTCCAAATTTGAGATCCTGCTTCAAAGAGTTGCAATAGTCTCAGCAAATCCATAAAATATCTGTAGACGTTTTTTAGCATAGACAATAACAGAAAGCAGCCAAAAAGATTATCTTCCTGTGCTGAAGCAGATATTTTGAATAAATTGATGCCAGAATAGTATAGCTGTTTCCAAAAGTCAGTTACAAGGAAAAAAAACCAAAACAACAAAGCCAAAACAACAAAACCACTTTGGATATTTGCAAAGTGGAGTAAAATCCGTGGTTTATGTCCAATTAACCTGTTGGGTTTTTTTTTTCTGTGTACCTAGGTAAAATTTTAAAGAAAAATTAGGAGAAAGTTATTTCTTTAATACTGCATGAAATTTTTATTGCCAATATATTCCTACATTATATGGACTTTTCTTGCATGACTGACAACCTTGTAAACTATACATACACTGACTTCTTCAGGCTTTTCGTTCTTGCAGTAAATGTTAATGCTTTATATTTATATCCCTCTATGCCAATGATAGAGCTTGTGTAACATTCCTTGTACTTGGAAACATGTGCTTCAGTTTCTGCCTTAAAAGTGACGTTGCTTGCACTTTTGGAGCAGAATAGAAGTTTATAGCAGGGTTGTACGTGTGATGTTTTGAGGCACGGGGCTGGAGTATAGAGTCTTCTAGATAGCTTGAAGAAGGATGCAATTCAGAGCAAAGCAAGTCAATCTTTTAGAAATAAAAGCCAAAAAGTACATATTAAACTTTATTCTTGCCCCAGTGAGCTCTCAGGACTGCAGCACGCGATTCATTTCTCTGGCTGCTGGAGCCTGTCTACCAATACTCCCAGGTCTCACCCTGTCTTGCGTCTCAGCCACTTCTTACCTGTCGCACGTGCACGCCATCGCCAGCTCAGGCCAGCTCCTAACAGAAAGCATGTGGTGTTGGTTGTGTCCTTGCTTGCCTGGCTCGTTATACTCGGTCACAAGAGTTAATGTGGGCACCTTGTGCTCTGACCACCCTTGGTTCGGCCTCTTTGTTGCTGTAAAAACAAAGAGGGAAAGCAGCTTGTAACCCTGTTCCTGAGCCAGGCACCAGCAGATGTTTCTGGGTGATTTCTTTGCTCTTCCTTGGCCGGTGGGGACCTCCAAGGTTGTGTTCTCCTGTTTACTGTGTACACGTGCCAGAATGGTAGAAATCTGGGAAGTTACATGTTTACGTCAGGAAGCGTTTGACCACAAACACTTCAGAAAGGCTGTCGAGAGTGTTGTGCTTTCAGACTCCCATGCCAGCACAGTCTTCATACCTGATACTGCTGGGATAGGGAACTCTAGTCTAAAGAACTGCCTATGCTTACTATTGTGCATCCCCCCTAAAGCTGAAAAAGAGGATTCTCCCACTCCCCCCAGCCCCCCAACAGGGTCTGAAATAAGGTGCCTGCCTAGCAAGGCAGATTTAAAGTGACAACTTATTTTTCATTTTTACTGTTGACATGTGGAAGTTTCATTCCAAAGCTTAAAAACACATCCTTCTGAAGTCACATAGGTATCCTTTCCAAAAATATCTCTTACTGACATTAATACTTCTACCCACATTTTTTGTGTCTCGGGACACTTCTATTATTTATTAATTAATGTTGTACTGGGATGTGATGCTTCTTGTGTATGTCCCTCCTCCCCAAGTTTGTGTAAATCTTGATGTTTTATAACTGGGGAGAATTAAATCTGCTATTGAAATGGGCTCCCATCCATCCCTAGGAGTACCATAAAATTTTAATGTCTTTGTTATTTAGTGTGCTGTATAAGTCAGGAATAATTTTCTGTTTTTCACAATGCCGGACGATTTCTTTAGCTCTGTAGGATTCCTACTCCCTACAGTGTTCCCATCTCCCCTAAATAAACTGATGCTGTCTTGTGGCTACATAACTATTCTTCTGGAGACAGACAGTTTCACAAAGTACACAGCGTGTGTGGTTAATATTCACGGCACATACTTCATTCATAATTTATCATTAACTTATTCACTTTAATTTCTTCCCAATGGGGTCTGTAACACACCAGTGTTATCCCGTTTCTTTCCCCTACAGCTCTGGCCATCTGGAATGGTCTTGCTGCATGTCTTCACCTCAGCTACACTTTCCCATTTCTTAAAACAAGTAAATAAAAATTGTCACATATAGAGTCCTAAAATTAGATACCCAATAAAAGTGGCTTAGTTTTCAGAGTGAAGGCATTCCTAAAGTTATCACTGAAATCCCTAAACCTGCCATGATGGCCAGTAACCAGAGAAGAAGCAAGCTGCATGTCTTGTGACCTAGAGGTTTTAAGTCCTAAAGAAGGCTTAGATTGATGCTTCTGTGTTTAACATTTCCATTGGTGTGTTAGCGAGCTTTGAAACGCCTCACCCACTCATCCGTGCTTAAAACGCATTGGTGCGCTTTGTGGAGCCATCTGACTGGGTGTGAACTGGATTTCCTTCAGCTGCAACTAAACCAAAAACCACACTCCAACCTGCTGGTGGGCATTCAGCCCGCAGGATCAGACTGCTGGGAGTTGGAAGGAAAAGCCCCTGAATGCCCAACAGTGGGGATATCTCATCTTCACCACCAGCCCTTTCACTCTGTGGATATATTTCTACTGTCCTGCCCCACTTGCTAATGTATGCTTAGTCTGTATTCTTATTCCTACCTAAAGAAGACCTTTCAATGTTACTTTGAACACTGAAGAAAGCTTAGGGAAAAAAGATTTAACTCCCCCCTTGCTCATCTAGCTGAAATAATTCATGTTGGTACCAACAGCATTTAGCTTTTAAAGCCCTGTAATCTTTGCTTGGCTTCTGAGCTTATTTGTTCAGCACATCTTACCTGATTCTTTTCATCAGCAGGACTAATTAGAGGGGACTTGATTTCTCCTCTGCTGGCAAAATGACCAGGCTGATGACATTGTCTTAAAGCCTGAAGACTGTTTTCCTGTAGCAGCATTAGTCCTCGCTTCTGGCAGTGGACCTAGAAGAAAAAAAGGTGCATCAGAACCATGTTATGAAAAATAACCTTATTTTGGCTTTGGCTTAGCAAAGTCTATGACAAGGTGCTGCACTTCTTCACCATCTGTAAAGCGTATCTGGTTATGCAATTACGTGTTTTGCTGAACAGAGTCTTCCTCTACGTTATTTGATAATTACATTGGGTTCCTCAAGATCTTCCTAGCTACACATGCATAAATCCTACTAGGAATTGATGCCACTGCACCTGTGCTAGTTCAAAACACACCAAAGACTGCTTTCTTTTCCTGTGCAGCTCACCCTGCTTGGGTTTCCTCCCAGCCTTCATGTCGTGTAGATGCACTCCAGGTCTTTCCTCCCCACGTTTGCAGAACAAAAGGTTTTCACAGACATCATGTTGTTGAAAGTCCTGTAGTGGGACCTGAAGAGGCACAGCCACAGTGCTTCCTCAAGATGAAATAAAAACTCGTTTGGACGTGTTTGGGAATGCTATTATGATATTGGCCAGGAGATTTCATTCTCGAACTTCTGAAATATGCCCTGGACTCTCCTTCAGTGGCTAGTAACAGTATTCATAAGTTGTACATAACTACCTTTTGTTTCCTCTTGCTGGCTATAATTTTGTCGGTATAGAATCTCTGGTTTAGGGCTGGTTTTTGCACATGTGGAACTTTATTGGATGATGACACATCTGGGGCACACTTTGTAGTGTTTCTGTATTTTTTGTAGAAATAGAGGCAAAAATAGGGATTTTATAAATGAGAAAAGGAGACTTTTGCTCTCCTACCTAATTGAAAGTAGGAAAAAAGGACTTTTAATTAAAAATTTGGCGTGACTGCTATTTGAAGCGTGATATATTTAAGCTCTAAGGCACTCTAAGGATAAAATACGATGTTGCAAAGGTACAGAAGAAGAAAACTGCAGGGAGTGCATTTGCAAAGGATACTTCAGCCAACATAGGCACAGTAATGCTTCAGGGATGCCTGGTAATTAGAGACCTTGGAGCAGCCGGTATTTTACAGGCACCTTCAATGCAAGTTTCATTTCAAGTTATTCTTGGTCTAATTGAACAAGTGAAGGAGGTTGTCCCAGGGAGTGACCACGCACTGCTGCGTGAAGACACCCAAATGATCTCATTTACTTAATGCAGTTTAGCTGGAATAGGACCAGAGTACCTAGGGAGGAAGAGGATGAGAGTAGAGTTATGGAAACTTGGGGAGGACACAGCATTAGGAAGAGGATCCATCAAATGGTATTGATGGTACACAAATAGGGAGAAAACGGATGGCCTACAAATGCCAAGTTGTAGCCAGAGGAGGTCCTCAGAGACTAGTAAGAGCAGTTGGGACAGCATAAGGAAGAGGTATACTGGAGTTGCTCTTCTCAGATTTCAGCCTGCTGGTAATGACTGCATGTTCAGTTAGTCTGCAGAGGAAAGCATGACCCTCTGCAAGTGGGATCGGGACTGTTTTTTAAGAGGGAGAGCTGTGGATGCAGCTGGAAGAGGAAGTGCGACGGTTACCGGCTGCTCATCACATCCTTCCTCCCAGAGGTTTTCATCCTCTCACAGCTGCCAGCTGAGTTGGTCATGTGGATGACCCCACACCTGGTTAAGCAAAAAGGATCTAGGCTAGGTTAATTAGTTTAAATTGTATGTCTTTGGTAATCTGTCTCATGTTGATTGAAAGTAGCTGGAGAAGGCTCCTACAGGCCAGTCAGGGGGAGGATAACTTCTAGCAGCACCAGGCTGTAGGAGACGGTAACCTCTTCAGGTGCCGTGCTACTAAAAAAACCCAAGCAACTAAATGGATCAACAGCTGCATGGATGTTTATAGACAAAGCAAAGGAGATGAGGTGGGGTAAGAAAAGAGTCATTAGAGGAGGAAAAAGGAGGTTAAAAGTGAGGAAAACCACCCATGTTCTATCATTGAGGGTTTTAGCGTGTCCTCTGCAGGGACAGCTCCTGAACCTGTGAGCCTTAGGATGTTCTTGTGACTTATTGTAGGTGCGCGTGCAGTATATTTTCTTTTTTAAAGTTGATATGTTAACGTTGTCTGTGTTAGCATGACAACTGAAAACACTTAGAGGCTTATTTGGAAATGCAATAAGATTTAGCTGCTGTCGTGGTCCAAAAACTCAAATTTCAGATCAACTTCTCAGCGTTTGACTGTGATTAGGAGTTACGTTACTGTCTACCTGCTCCCTTTGCTAGCTGTGGGAAGCTGTTTCTCGTTCTTAGCCTGTCCTGCAAAGCCATCCCCTGTTCTAGAAAGGCGTGCAAAGTGATCTATCACCTATCTAGTCATGGCTGCTCAAGAGTTAATTACCTCTCGAATATAATGAGCCAAAAGAAAGGGGAACCAGCACTGCATTGCTCCACGCGCTCACCTTGCTGGGTTTGAATCACTATAGCACACCACAGGGGAGATGAGCGGAGAACCGAATGAACCTTTTCTTTTCTCTAAAGCTATGAATCTTTTGCAAAGTTTTAATCAATTTCTGTTCTGTGTTTTTCCCCTCCAAATACCTTATGTACTAATGGGACCTATTGCTTTTATTCGCATTGGACATTTTTACAAGAAAAGCTATTAAGAGGAAGGACTCAAACTCAGTCCAATTTACCATGTATCCGGAGGCTTAACCAAAACTATTATTACATGAAAGAATGGAGGAAATTAAGAACAGGGGCTTCAGAATACCAAATGCCAGTACAATTTTTTTTCTTAATTTTCTTTCTGTCTAATTAACTCTGTCAGGAGTTTGAAAACAATTAGGCACTAAAAAGGAAAAAGGGTAAAATGGTCTTACCTAACTCTTCTGTACATGTTAAATACTTCCGTGCTGTGTTGCAGGCATCTTCTGGACTGAAGAAAAAAAAAATTAAAAAATTAAAAAATTAAAAAATGACTAACATGAACTCCAGCGATGCTTCTGGAAAAATCCTGTCCTCGGTTACTGAAAAGCATGCTGAGAACCTCCTGGATAATAACATAGAGGGCTGTAAAGATTAAGGCATGATCTGGTTTAGGTGATTCTACTCAGAAGAATATGACATTAAAAAAGAAGTATTTGCTTGGGTGATTTTTTCTAAAGGCAAAAAAATGGTGAGAAATGTTTTTAAGAAACCTAGGATGTTCTTTTTTGTAAGATTAATCAAGAGTAAATTAAATTAGAAATGATTGTATCTTGAGAGCAGATAACCTCTTTATGTTAGGTTTGGTTACTAATAATCCGTTTTACTTGGTAGTGCCGTTGTCATTTTCCTCCAGCCTCCATCCCATTTTTTGCAGTCCATGCCTCATACAATCTCAACATCTGCACCTACTTTGATCATAGCATAAAGATTGTGGACTTAACCTAATTTACTGTTAATTGTAGGGGACTTCTACCAGCTCTCATCATTATCCCTGCAGAAGAAAAGACTGTATGTTATCCAAGAGTCGAAAACATGCAGTCTGTTTGAATGTCTCTGCTTTTGAGCTTGATGTAGTATGTGAAAAATCTAGTTTCTAGCAAGATTTTAATTACCTCATGAAAATCTGCCTCTTTATATGAAGTTCCAGCTGGATATTGAAAAGCAGAAGAGCGTGGAACCTGCCAGCACAGTCACGACTGTGAAGTTAGGAGGCAGTGAATTTAAATTTGCGTGTAACCCTGTGCTTATTCCTTTACTGCAAGAGTAACTGAGTATTTCCATCAAGGCATATGCATCCCTCTTCTAAATAAGCCACCATGACCTCTGATGTGACAGAATGCTTCCTATAGCCAGCCTTTCCTGCTACTGTTTTCTGGAGTGCTTGTGTGGGGTTCTGGTATGTGGCCTTTGGGGCAAAAGGAAATCTCGGAAGTATTAATGTTCACCCGTCGACAGAACTTCTCTTTTTCTCTCCACGTTAACTGAGCATCTCGAGTACACTTGACACAAGTATGACACTTTATTTTTTTGCTGCTTGGAAGCTCTGGTTCTTTTGCCTTTGGCTGTGAACTTGGAGTATTATTAGTTTTCTATTTTGGCTGGGTTCAGCCTGCTCTTCCCAGGCATAGTGGGTTGCAGGTTTCCTGTGAGGAATTCTAGGAAAAATAGGAAAGACTACAGATTGCCTCAGCTGGCCACGTAACAAGAGAAAGCGTAATGCGATGGTAAATCTGACTGCAGTGCCACTGTGTGTGGAGGGCAGTCGTTTGTGTCTCACGGGATGTCTTTTTCTGCATGAGTGCTTGCCTTGTGTCCGGCAAGACTGTATAAGGCTTCCTTATACAGGGGAATGAGCTTTTTGAGGCTCGTGTCTACAAACTCTTATTTTTAAGTTACAGACTGACAACATACCCTGAATAGATGATGCACTGTGAAACAAAACTGAGACCTGTGTCCCCACAAGGGTCACTGTGTGGACCCAGTCTCTTTGCTGGGTTAGACTAGGGTTGGACTTGATGATCTTTGAGGTCTCTTCCAACCATAATGATTCTATGACCCCTGTAGTTCTTTCTCTGTTGCAACAAGAGTCTTTATTTTGACTCTTAATGAGCGTGGTGGCATCCTAGTGGTGATCTGCCTCGTGGCATGCCAGATTTGTGAATTTTGCTGAGCTTTTCATAAAATTAGGAGGAAGGCATTCATTCTATTCTCTGAAGAGTTTTACAGCCTAAGTAGGAGAGACAAACAGGCAAAGGGAGGGATGAGAGTTACAAGTCAAAAGCAGATTGATTGGATGTTGACAATCACAGGAGCTCCACAATTGTTCTCTTTTTATTTTTTCAGTTGTCAAGTTTTGTATATTTTGTGTGTTAAGGTGAGGGTTAGAGCAGAAAAGAGCTAGGAATTTGGGAGAGGTGAAGTGTTCAGCCCTAATTCTTTATTCTTTAGTTGAGACCTGCTGAGAAAGGCTCTCCAGCTAATAAGAAATGTTACTCCTGTGCTTCCACTTCGAAGCAAATAAGAAATCAGCCATTTGCATATGTCGGACTTGTAAATTTACTTTAGGCTTGGGATTACAGTAAGGCTATAGATCTTCACAACAACAGACTATCACTGCTTACGTTTGCTTTGGGTGCACTTGCTTCAACTGCAGAGTCCTGAAAAAACCTCTGCCAAGAATGGATTCACAGTGATGTACCTAGCAGTAGAACGTATTCTTTGAAAAAACAAACCAAATCCAAAATGAAACAAAATTGTCTAGCTCAGGGTGTACAGACATGCAGTGTTTAAATACATTACCTCAAAATTATTGTCTACAGCTACACACCCTCCATGAATTCAGAACTAGAACTTGGTAGCAGAACAAAGGATGGAGGTTGAACATCTTATGAGCAAATCCCTTTTAAACAGACTATCTTAACGTAATATGGCCTTTGACAGTTACCAGTTTTCTTTCTAGTTTGGTAGAATCTTTTTTTTGACTTAGCAAATAACTGTTTAAAACAATATTTCTCCATCTTGTTCCTGTCGGACAAATGGAGTGCAAGTACATTATTTACGTGAGAAAGTTCTGTTTGCTTAACAGAATAAATGAGATCCTGAGTTAACGTTGCTGTCCAGATGTCAACCATCTTCATCTAAGTGTGAATAATAAAAGAAAGATTCTGACAGTTCTTAATTGGCTGGTAATCTGTATGTTTTCCTTTAATGTCCAGTAACATTTTTATTGCTGCGTTAGTCATCAGTTTCTAGCTCTTTATTAATACGAACCGTCAAACTGAGAGCAGTGCTTACTCATTGCTGACTCAAAAGCAGAGCCTCCTTACCGATTTTCCCACTCTTCTCCCTTCCCTGCATGTTATTTGGGAGTTGACCTTTGAAATTTCAACTGTAGGTATTAGTAGCCCCTGTGTATGACATGTTCTATTTTTTTTTTTTTTAAATAAGGAAAACCAGTAAAAAGAAACAAGTAAATAGGCCCAAGAATTAAGAAAGTTTGTTATGGACCTATAGTGCTTCTCAGCTGCTGAACTTGGTCATTATTATCCTTTAACTCTTAAACCGTCTGTGCTTTATAGAAAGAAAAAAGCTTCTCATCTTGAAGTATTTGCACATCTGCATAATATGTGAATGATCAAAGTATGTTGCTGACTTTACAATGTACCTCCAATGTCTGTTTCAAAACTGTCACAAAAATCTTTGCTCTTATGGCTAGTATCCAAAGAAAAAGTGGCAGTAACTTTTATCCCCAAACTGTCATTATTTTCATGGTCTATAATGCTCCAGATTAAGATGATTTAAGATTCTTAGAAAAAGGTTTTAATTGTTGTGGCTTCTACAATAATGGTATTTATGGCATCAATTCCTAAATTTGACTCTTAAAAGCTTTTAGAAGCTTGCCAAATCACCTTGAAATAAAAAAAAAGCTTTCTAACCATCTAACTACATCAGTGACAACTGACAGCTATGGGTCAAAGAACAGAGGGACACCCGGGATCAATTATTGATGTCTGAATTTGATTTTCATCATCTTTGCATGTGAGTGTGGACTAATTTCTTTGTCCTCTGTACAGATGTTTTCATTGGCTGCTAAACAACACTGTTCTGATTTATGGAGGGTCATAACAAATTGTTGCAAAGAGGTTGCAGATGTTTCTGCAGCTAATTGATTCAAAAATTATTTTCCTTTCTCAAGGTATATCTGGGAAAGGTGTGCCACAACATTTTGTCTTTAAAAAGTATATGAATATACTGTGTCCAGTAGCATGCATTGTGAAAATCTGCCTACTTCTCACTTAGCATATGTGATTCAGATGGATTAGCTATGTACATGATGTTATGTAGATTGATGTGTGAGCTCGATAAAGGGATACAAAGGGATAAAGTGGAACTTTTGGCAACAGCCAAAAATCTTCCTGAGTGGTTACATGTAGGACCATGTTCAACAGACTTCATTTTGCTAAGTTTCATCCCAGTATTTTTAAAAAATAGACCAAGGACTAATAGCGTATGCCAGTGAGGATGAATTTAGGGTATTTTCCTTCAAATTCACTTGGGTAGGTATTTCTCAAGAATAGGGATTGTGTGTGTGTTCCAACCTGTAGGGAGGAAAATGTGATTTTGGTAAAATTCTCATAAATGGTGAAATATTTGGTTTTCTCCTAGTTCTGCATGATGGATTACTCTTGTATATTTTGTACCTTCTTTCTCTAAAGACTCTCATTGCCATCGATGCAATGAAAATGATATCACTCAATAAAAACAAACCAGGAGAACCCAGGAGAGTGAACTGTGTGATTAACATTTGCCTTTTTTTTCAGAGCTGACATAGGTTACTAATGAAGTACTATAAAGTTATTCTCACTAACTCAGTTTCACTTTCGCTTTGTCTCTTACACAGAAAAAGAATGTAGATGGAGGTCTGATAAATTTGTACGTGTATTTTTGCAACGGTCTGAAATAATCACAGGCTTGATTGTGAAGGACCCTAGTCAAAATCTGAAATATAGAAACCCATCCTAATCCACAAACCACTATGTAAATAAATAAGTTCTTTTTTTTTCCCCTGGTATAAAGCATTCAGCAGCTCCTACTAAATGATTTGTCAAGTGGGTTGTTAGTTTCCTTTAAAAATATCTGCTGGCTCAGGTAAATTAGGAATGAGTTGATGAAAGCGTGCTAAAGTTCTTCACTGTATTTGCTATTTTAAAATATTTCCTCAAGAGCTCCCATAAAGGAGTATATAAATTATTTCAAATTTTTCTCTAGCAATTTTCTAAGAACACTTTGTTTATTTTCCTCAGCAGGCAGAGTTCAGGGCTTTACCTTGCATTAAAGTTATGGCATAAAGCATTGACATGATACTGTATTTTTGAAAAATAGAGAAATTATGCTAAGTATAGGGATGAGGGACAGAAACCTCTTCAATCTGAATTTGCCAACTGGAAAATAAACTGTGTTTGAGCAGCTCTGATGGAGAAACAATCTTTAAAAATGGAAAATAGTGTTTGTTCTTTTATTGCATTTAGCTTACAAGATGAACAAGAACTAACAGGGCAAATTGCGCCTCTTAAGCAATTCCATTTGCTTTATATTTATAGTTCTTAAAAAAATACAAATCCATTCCTTTGGGAGGATTTATATAGCCTCTTACCATCCCATGAGCAGCTGTATTATGCAGGATCTTGCCCTTTCTTGGCAAAATTTGCTGTGCCTTAGTCCAACAATAAAACAAAGAGTAAAAGCAAAATGAGTGGTTTCTATAGAATTTAATTCTGCAATTAATAAAGTCTTATTCTAAAAAAAAAACCACCCCAAACTCCAAAGTTTAGAACTCCCGCTTTGAAATCAGAACTAAAACTGATGTTAGATACTGATTTCCACTGAAGTTAGGTTCTATTGTTTGTCCTGGTTTGGCTAAAACAGGGCTATTTTCTCTTTTCAGGAGTTTTCTTTTCTATCAAATCCCTTCTAAGTAACTGCACTTTCTAAAAGTACAGCTACATGTTTTCAGACACTGTCTGCGCTTCAGGCCTGATAACGCTCGATGTTTATAGTTGCTACTGAAGTATCAGTAGGATTGGTATGCAGAATGGCCCATGTTTATACTTATCCCCATGAGAACCAAGGCCACTGTTGGCCCCCCTCTTGCAAAGCGGGTAAAATGTCGTAAAAGGGTGGCACCTGCGGCAGAGTGCAGACGGGACAGGTGACCAAAAACTGACCAACGAGGTATTCCATCCCATCCACGTCATCCTCAGTATAAAGCCAAGGGATCACGAGGGTCTCGGGCTTCTCTTCCTTCATGGCCGACATCCCTGTGGGACCCTGCTCGCTCTCCTGCCTCCGACCCCGATC
>NW_009592949.1:34621-46775 GCF_000690535.1 Cariama cristata | reverse complement strand
CAGGGGCCGAGCCTCTGGGGGCTGCGGCCTGCGGCCTGCCATCCCCCCATCATCATCGGGACACTCAGGATCGGTTTTGTATACTTTTCCTTATTTCCACTATTAGTACTACTAGTATTAATACCTTGTACTTTCTTTTCATTATTATTGTATTATTAAAGTAGTTTTAATTTCCAACCCATAAGTCTCTCTCCCTTTTCTCCGTCCTTTCCCCTCCCGGGGGGAGGGAGGGGGTTAACAGAGAGCGTCTGCCGCCCATTTTAAGTGCCGGCCCAGCCTTAAACGGTGACATGTTTCTGGGGATTATAGATCCATATTTTCCATTTTTTCAGCAAGCTTACTTGTGGATTCAGCTTCTTTATCCTTATATATATTGTATTCTTATTCGTATAACTGCAGGAATTCCACTGTTTTGAGACTTTTTAATTGGCAGCACCTGATGTGTGGTATGAAATCCTGGCAAAATGGCAAACTTCCTTTGACTTACTGAACAGGGTCTCAGTTTTGAGGTGCTAGGTCTGGCCGGATTCTCTTGCTGACGTAACTTCACAGGTGCCATGTGGGACGACTGCTCACCCTGTTTGAAGGAGACTGGAGGATGCAAAATCTAATAATGGTGTTCAGCCCTAAACAAAGCAAAGGTGATGCCAAAAATCCACGTGTAGGGGATGAGGCTGACCTTTCCCTTTCATGCTGTGACATTTGTTCAGACGCATAGCCTTGAGGAATTCATGGGGCCCTTTCTACTGTAGCTTGAATGTGTTGGAAGCAACATTATTTTTTTACCATTGCTCACAATCGAAGCTGGCCAGGAGACTGGTAGTTTCTCTTCGGTATGGATCTTGTTAGTTACTGTGATCCATGTGTATGATACCTTAAGACAAGATAACTCCATGTAGAACATATGAGCTGGTAGTAATACAATTTATGAGCACCATATGTTAATGGTGCTCAGTGATATGAGTCATCTGCCTGGGGTTTGAGTGCTGTTTGAGCTGGTGCTTTGTATTGATTTGAAATCCATTGCTTTTGAAATATCACCGTTTCTGAGGCTGTAAAGCTGCAAAAAAGTTGGTGTCAACAGTTTTACTCCTCTAAGTATCATGTTCTTTGTACTGTTGGCTATTAAATACTCTGACTCTTCAAAAACACGCTTGCTTCTTCTCCAAGGAAGAATTAATCTGAATTTGATGAACCAGCGAGCATGTTACTCTTAGGAAATTGTTGCATTCCAGTTAAAGAATAAGTTCCTTGAATTCCCACCAATTTGTCACATTCAAGGTCTTGTATAGGCAAAAGGAGCACACCTTATATGCAAAGCCAGGAATTAGTATAATTAAAAGCTTAATTGTCTAATCAAAGGATTATTATTATTCCAGTTACAGTAATGCTGATGCTTATACTTCAAAGTAAATACGGCTAAAATGATGCATACACATGTTTTCTAGTATGTAACCCTTTCTCTAATGTCATGCTTGTCTTTCTACTGGCATTCAGGGTCTGAAGGCCAATGTTTTCAATCTTGGCGGAAAGGGCAGTTTCTGGTGAGTTGTTTGCATCCTGAGTATTCCGAAACCATCCTTGGGAGAAGTCTTTCTCCTCACTTTAGGATCTGCTTGCAGGCATTTGTACATTTGCTAACATGGTCTGCACCTATCTCATTCTTCACTGGTCTGTAATTCCATATTACCTTTGAATTTACTATATATGGTGGTTTTGACATATGTTTGAGACTTGCTCTTTGCTCTCTTGGTTACCCCTACAGCTGGTTTTACCCAACTCATCCCTCTCCTGGCTAGTCACTGACCACTGGTTGTCAGTAGGTTATAGCCCTGGGACCTCTGGGATCGTCCTGTGCCCATACTGACAAGGCTACGTTGCTGTCCTCTCCCCTCCATGTTGCTTTTTGGTTTAGCATCCCAAGCAGCGCTCGTTATTGCCATCTGCTACCTAAAAGTAAGCCTCGCACCATGCAGTTGGACAAAGCTAAGCTGAAGGTAAAGGAAAGTGGGTAATAGTCACTTAATAGTTGTTAGATAATTGCTCTTATAACTAAACAAGCTCAAACACAGCTCCAGGCAGGCCCGGACTGACACGTCCTGAGACCTCCGCTGGAAGCTTAATGCAAAACCAAGCATGACTCTTGGCCTGTTACAAGCAGTGGCAGTGCCATATTTACTGGGCAGTGGGGCTACAACAGGGAGTTGGCAAATGGCAGAAACCATGGTGTTTAGGATTACAGAGGGGGAAAGCCGGGGCGAGTGAAGAAGGAGAAGTGTGTGGCCGATTTGACACATGAGGGGTGAGCGTGGCATGAGGAAAGAAAGAAGGCATTGACTTCAGTGTGCATCTTCAGATGCGAAAGTGTGAGGATGTAAGTGAGCATCGTCTTAGTGTAGCAGTTTTTCTGGTATGGCCTCAGTTTTAGAAAACAAGGTGTTTGATATGTCTCAGTTACAGGACTGTGGGTTAGCAGGATATAGACCAAATATTAAAGAACAGCCGGTGCCAGAAGCTTTTTTCAAGACTCCCTTCAGCATGCCTTGCGGCTGGCCAGTGCTTCTTGGAATGCCTTTGTGTTTTCTGTAGGAGACAACAGCAGGTCCGTGGTCTGCTGAGACTTCCTCCCACCTGGGCCAGGAGAGTCCTGTCCCACCCGTTACACCAAAAAGCGTGCTTTACTTAAATGAAATACTTTAACCAAAGCAGTCACCAAGGGGACAAGTGAGACTTTCAAAAGCATTGCAGATCTGTATGACCTCTGAGCATTATTGTTCTTTATCTATTTTTTTCATTTTCTTGTATTTTGAACAAAATACTGATTCCATTGAAAACTTGATTAGTATTTGTAGCAACTTGAAATACTTCTCCTTGAAGTAGCTTGTCCACCGTCTCTCTTGGGGGGGGGAAAAATATCTGAAAACTAGCTGACCATCTTGGTTAGGGAAATCTCTTCAGCAATGTTTCCACTGCTTTAATCGGTCTGGTTTCCAGCACAGCATCAGCCAGAATGTGGTTAGCCTGAAGTTACTGCAGCTGCTGTTTGAGAACAGCAATAGGAAAGCATTGTCAGTAGTTTGAAGACCAGCTTGGTATTTTGGAGACCAGGCTAAAACTTCCTGTTCTGCCACGGGCTTCCAAAGTGCCTCAGACCCCTATCTGTAAAATGTGAGCAGCAGCACTTTTTTTACAACCAATGTTTTGTGAGGAAAAATAAAATTATTAAATATTCTGAAAATTTGGGTCAGAAAAACCATACAACATATGTGATTGGAAAATCTTTCCTTTATTTTCTGGGAAAAAAAAAACCCCAAACAACCCAAACCCCAACTTTTTATGAACTTAGCAGTGCTTCTTTTGTTTTGGTTTTTGTTTGGGTGGTTTTTTTTTCCTTCCTCTCAACCAGTCATTACATCAATAGAGTTATGACCAAACTTGGACCCACTATGAAGAACCTAGTAGGACAGTGGAGTCAAAACTTTAAGAAATCCGGGACCTGGAATTCATCGCTGCTAAATTATAACCCTTTCAGGAAAGACTTTGAGAAACATGGGAACTGATGAGACTGTTCTTTAATGAAGAAAATCAAAGATGACGAGTTCTATAGGCAGTATTGAGCTAGTTGTCAGTAATTAGCTTCAGATGAGATTGTTGTCTTTAATGTTTCTTGACTATTCTTGGATGAGTTGGAACATAGGATGAAAGTGTAATTACAGCCTTTGATATTTTGGTGGATGTCTCAGTGCTTCCTGGAAGCAGTCCAACAGGTTGTTTGGCCAAGTGGTTTGTGGGGTAGCCAGTTGCCTATACAAATAAAGGAAGAAAGACAAAACTGTTTAATTGTTCATGCAGTAAATGGTCTCTTCACATACATTTTATGATGTGGTATTTTAAATGCATCTAAGGAAAAGTCAATCTAATGAAAGAACAAATGCTTTTTGTCTTTTATGTGGATTGTGTTACTTGTGTGCTTATTGTATTTTTTTAAAGTTCAGGCTTTTTAATTCTAATCATTAAAACAATAAGTTCAGTGTGTCTGGGGTGGGGAAAATGAACCCTTTAAAGAATCGTCTGTGAAAGTGGATTCTGATAGGACGTATGTTGGTTTTGTGCTGGTGTAAGTACTGCTACTCTGGGATTACATCAGTGCATTGCCAATGTGAATCAGGGCTTTAGTGTTTTAAAAACAATTATATATCATTTCGATCTGAATGTTTATAGTTTAGTGAAGCTGTAAGAATTTTTGAAACAAGGTCTTGAATTTAGAGACGCTTATAATTTCAGATTTCTCTGTCAGATTCACATTTAATAAGACTTCAAGTAGGATATAAATTGGAAAGTGTGGACAAGGTCTAGTAATTCATAGAAAGAGAAGAAAATATGTTGGAAACTGGGAAAGATAGTGGCAAATAGGAAACACAAGTAGCCTCATATGCATTGTGATCAGGTGGAAAGGCGCAGGGAGTATTATCCCAGATTCCCTTCTACAGAAGCTCTACGAAGGCAGGGAAGAGAGAAGGAATTTCTCCCTTGGGTGAGCTATCTTAGAACAGCATTAAAATTTCTGTGAGGCAGATGTCCCCACTGAAACACTGAGTTGGCAACAATCACCTGGTTGTGAAGGGCAGCTTCAGCTCTTCATCAGTCAGCAGATGGAGATCTGGAGAAAAACCCCAAACTTAGTTGTAATTCAGGTACAGCAAGTGGGAACTGTGAACCCACCAGATGCCACCATGTTTAAACCAGCGTTCAGGAGGCCTTTGCCCAAGGAGGCTGAGGGGAGACCTCATCGCTCTCTACAGCTCCCTGAAAGGAGGGTGTAGTGAGGTGGGGGTCGGTCTCTTCTGCCAAGTAACGAGTGATAAGACAAGAGGAGAGGGCCTCAGGTTGCACCGGGGGGGTTTAGATTGGATATTAGGAAAAATTTCTTTACTGACGGGGTTGTTAGGCACTGGAACAGGCTGCCCAGGGAAGTGGTGGAGTCACCATCACTGGAGGTATTTAAAAGACGTGTAGATGTGGTGCTTAGGGATGTGGTTTAGTGGTGGGCTTGGCCGTGCTAGGTTAACGGTTGGACTCAATGATCTTAAAGGTCCTTTGCAACCTAATTTGCGGGTACACTTCTTGTAATACCTAACATATACAGATAAGCATGCCTTGCATTTTGACCTCTCCTTGCGTTCTTTGATAGATGCACCTTACAACTCTTCTCACTTGTACAGAAAGAATAGTCAAATGCTGAAGTAACTTGTTTAATCAGGGTTGTATAATGAGGATTTCTGTTCTTCGTTACAACAAGCAGCTTAATCTTTGTGATAAATCCCTGGACTATAGACTTAGTGTTGCTGTTCTGAATTACAACTCTTTAAAACAGTTGTCCCATAACATTTAAAGTCTAGGTCAATAAGTTCTGGAGGTATTTCAGAATGATATTTTACAACATAAGATTTAGACAATTTGTCTTTGTCCATTTAAACAAAATTGGATGACCTCATGGGAATCAATCATAAACCTTAATTTCATCTGTGATTAACTGTTTTTTTCATAGTACCTTTTGATAATTGGCATGTCTGAGTAGATACCTTGCCACAGCATATCCTACTTCCATCTTACAATTCAGAGAGAGAGAGTGCAGCGGTGCACATTCCTTGATTCCTCGCCTTATGTTTGCGGGTGGCAGTTTGTAGCTTCAGGGGTATGGATGAGGATCTGGGAACAACAGCCCATGGTTGCATTTTTGTTTTAAAAGGCCAGAAATTTTCCAGATATGTTTGGTAAGAGAATTTACCTAGGGCGGGTCTGTGGTCATGGTTATTATTCTGATCATCTTTTCAAGGATTTCTCTTGCATTTCAAAAACCAAATGATGCTACTTTAATAGGGCAACATCTCGTTTCTTGCAGTAACTGCCCAGAGATGGGGGGAAAGAAAGAGGGAGGAGGGTTGTTACCTGGAAATCTTAGCAGAAAATTAAATTTCATGTAGACTTAAGCTGTGTATCTTAGGAGGTTTTTCAGTATTAGCACACAAATTGACCATCTGTTATGCAACTATCGCTTTAGTGTAATGAATTATCTATGTGTTCGTATCATACCTGATTAATTAAAGTTACCAGCTTTAATTAAGATAAAGCTAAAACTTCACTCAGTGCCCTTAGATGAAAATCCATGGCCGCCGCCTCCTCTTTTTCCCCCTCTCTACTCTACCTCTTCTTTTTCAGATAAGTTTTGAATACAATATTTTGGAAAATCTGTGCACGGTAAGTGCATAGCTCTGAAATTAATTATCTTTGGGTTTATCTTCCTTAGATATTTCAAATTATCATTATCTCAAACAGATCCCAGATCTGAAGCTTTTTGTCTGTGGGTGACAATGACAAATGTAAAAGCATTCAGGTGAGATGCAGAGGGAAGAATTAGGGAGAGCAATCTACAAGTCATTTTTTTCTGTAGAAACTGTATCACTGAAACATATCAAATGTCACTTGTATAGGAAGAAATTTGCAAAACTCTAAAAAACCTGTGAGGTGTCATTTTCAAGCACCGCATTTCAACCAGCATGGAGAGTGAGGTGAAAAATGAAAATGAAATTAATAGCTGTAACACTTTTGTAAATGTTTCGGCTAACGAAAATAGGACTTTTTGCTACTGTTTTGCTGAGTGTGCTTATTGGAGCTTTTGTTAAATAAGGTTGTGTAATAGAGGATAAATGTGTGATCTCGTATTTTTATTTGCTCATAACATTACTCTTCCTGTACACATGAAACTAGTTCTTTGAGCGCATAAGTGAGTTTGCTGATGAACGAAAGACCTCAAAATTCAAATTAGTAATGAAATCAAACAGACAATGCAATTTAAAAGGCAAGACCTTAACAGAATACTTACAGCATATATAATAATTACATTCATAGCCGAGAGAAAAATCTTTCAGTAGGTGCAATCACAAACATTAAATTTGTCTTTGTATGGGACCAGGGCATCTAATAAATGACCAACTCTATCTGTTTTCTCTTAGCCATGTATATGGTGGTGTCTGTGCTGGATGCCTTTCATTTTTCTTGCCTCTTGGACTGGAAAATGATAAATAATGCACCCTCTGGTATGAATTTCTATCTGTGTGTATTTGGCGTAACACGGGAATCTTAGAAGTAAGTGAACATTTCTCTCACATCTGGAACATGTCTAAATTATCACCAATAATGTCCCCACTACAAATGACAGAACAAGACAATAAGGCACTGTGTCAAATTTAGTCCAATTCCTTCTGCCCTTAAATGAACAACCACCAAAAAGCTGAAGTCATTACCGTTCGTAAAGTCCTGTTTAAAAACAAAACAACCAAATCCAGAATAATGGCTAGTTTTTGCTCCGAGTTGGCTTGATTTTAAATTGGTTCCAAGAGCGCCTTATCCCCTGTGCTTAAGCCCATACGTAATAGATTACGTATTCTGCAATAACACCAGCGTTTATACTCTGATGATGTTCTGCTAAAATGTGCCTGCGACCTTATGGCTGTGGTTAGTTGAAGTCATTCAGTCCACAGACTTGCTTAGCATCTGAAAAATATTCCCCTCAAGATGCACAGAACCATGCCTAGCGTTTCTCCAACCCTGTGAGCAGGTGGCTAGCACGTTGGTGCAAAATGTCCAGCCATGCTGCTGTCTTCAATTAGGACCCATTCAAAGCTGACTCATCCGTTGCTATGCGGCTCTTGTCAACCTGGCTGCTTTCAACCCGTAAGTGTTAATGTGTATTTACCGCAGTGCAGTTGTCAATCATTCACACCAACACTCTTATGGCAAGGAGTTGCTTCATAGGGTTAGCACTGGTGCTGTGGGGATGGAACTGCCTCATCCAACCTGCAAAACTGAGGACCACGATGTTGTTTTGTGCATCTGTTGCTTTTATTTTCCATGGGCTGAGTAACAATTTACCACCCAGAGAGATGAAGGGGTATATCCCATGCCTGTTGTGTTTGGATACCAGCACAAAGACGAGATGGTCTGCGGTGAAGTCTGTGGTTTAGAAAATTGTACTGCCAATTTTATTTTTCCAGCAGGGTAAATCAAAGAAATAAATAGAAAATAAGTGATTTTTATTTATTTATTTCATTTTCGACAACCAAGGTCGTGCTCAGAGTAATTCATGAGCATGCCTTAATACTGTGCCCTCCACCCCACCCCCTGTGTGGTTTGCTGCTCTGCCTCATTTTTAAGGAGCCAAGAAATGGGGGCTGATTTTGTGGACTTTAAACCATTCTCTAGAAACCTTTTTACTACTGCTAGCACCCCCTCTTTCTCGTGTCAATTCCTCACGGCTGTTTGTGGCGAGCCAAGAAATGGGGGCTGATTTTGTGGACCTTAAACCATTCTCTGGAAACCTTTTTACTACTGCTGGAACCCCCTCTTTCTCGTGTCGATTCCTCACGGCTGTTTGTGGCACAGCATCACCCGCTGCTCAGACCCTGTAGTTGAAAGCATGCCCTTCTGCAGGCCAAAGGCAAATGAGTCCATCAACTTAATTCTTAGGGGATCGTGGCTCTTGATTACTGGGCTCCTGCCACAGAGGTGATTTAATATCTTTTGAGTCTGTGTGGACCAGGGTTGATGGAAGGTCATATCCCAGCTCACTGAGCAACGTGCAAGTTTTCACTTTGTTTTTTTTTCCCCAGTTTAGGCTCTGGTGACACTGATGCAATCCTCACCTTTTATTTTCCTTTCCTGTTCCCCACTTCTCTTGCAGCTCTTGTAGCTTTGTCTGGACTATGGATATGGATGGTGTGGGAATAATGGGCGAGTGTGCATGTGCATGCAAATACACATTTTGTGTCTTATAAACTTTGAGTTACCTATGTGAAGTACTCCTGCCTGAATGAACAGCGTTAAATGAAAACAGGCTGTGGGAGCGGAACAGCAGGAAATGAAAGAATGGCTAAGGTAGGGTATTCAGCTGCATCAACTGGTTTATTAATAAAAATGTCCCTGGTACCTCTCCCCATATCTACTTTGCCTTGCTTATATCCTGAGCTCATCACAGCTAGAACAATGTGGTGACTACAAAGCGCATTGGGAAGTGGATTTAGGGGGAGAGGGTTGCACAGTGAAGGAAATGTTACCTGAGCAAGTATCCCAACCTACCGAACCAGTCAGAAACACCACCGCCTGTGGTTGCCTGCTCTGCATTTATGCCCAGGTGTCGTTTTTACTTCTACACAAGTGCTCGTTGTGGCATTGGGGGTGGGGGGGCACCTACTAGAGGCAAAGTTGAATGGGCCCGTGGGCCATCACTGTGTGCTCCGTACTGCCCCAGGGGCTACCGTGAGTTGCAGGCATTGGCCTATTGATGCAACAGGATTATTCGTCTGCTGAAAGCAGCCAGGAGTGTTTCTGCTGGCTTCAAGGGTATGTCTATAGACCTGGTTTCATTTCTACGACACCTTTCCTTTACTGGCTGCATGAGAAATAGCATTCAGATCTTTTTTGTCTTGTTAGATTACTTGCACATATGCACACAGAGAAAATATTGTCTTCTCTTGATTTGCTTGATTAGTATATGCCATGGTCATGTCCCTCTAGGTCTCCCAGAGATAGAGAAGGTGAGATAATCCAATTAAACAGCTAAGCCATTTTCAAAACCAGAATTTTTAGTGATTTGTGCTTAGGTTAGGGCACACGCTTCAAATATACTTTCACAGGAACATAAAACTTTCATAAGTCTCTGCATTTCTGCTGCAAAATTTAAATGCATTTCTTCAGCTGGCTTTGTCATCTGCATTGTGTGCAAGGGTGGGAAAACCCAAATCCTGCTAACACAAAACATACCCTGCACACTCACTTGTTCCCCTGGCAGCAAGATGAGAGAGGCAATGAGCTGCGTACGACTGGTATTACTCACACGGACTGCTACGTCCTACTGGAAGGTGTATTGCTGGGAAGGGGCCGTTATAGGCACTGACACCCGCGCAGAGCAGGGCTGCTCACCCCAAAATAGAAGGAACTTGATCTACGCGGTCTAAGAGAAACAGTAGTAGAACTAAGCTAGTAAAGCAGACTATTTAGGACTAACGGACAAAAATAAAAGTGTTTGTAAGTCTTTCTAGGTGCTAGTTCTGACCTTCCCTTAGTCGCCTTCTCCATCTCTTCTGTGCTTCTTTCCGTAGGGCATCTGTTTTTCTTTCTGCAGCCTCTTCTTGCTTGTTCTTTTCTTTAGTTTGCCTCTCTCTTTGGGTCTGCTTCATCCCAATGTAAGTTATTGTTGTTTAACTACCCTCTCTGGTTTTATGCAGAGCACTGTTTTCTGTCCAGAGCCAAGTTTACTCAGTTAGTAGAATGCCTTGCACAGTGGGGTCCTCTCTAGTGGTGGGGCTCCAGGGATAACGAGAATAATAAAGGCATGAGACTTCATCATCGTTTGCTTTTATGTTGTTGTCAGTAATAGGGCGGCGTAATGAGCGAAAAAAGTAGACAGATTGCCATGTTTTGATATTTTGAGTCTGGTTTGTAACAATTATCTGGCAAAAGAGCTTTATTAATGCAGGTTATGTGGAAACCACTTGGCTGACAATAGAAGCAGACCCAAAGAGGCCAACCTAATGGCACCCAGATGCTCCACAAAATCATTGGGTGATCTGAGTATGATTATACAATCATTTCTTCCATCTTAACTAGCCTGTGACTGAATATATTCCTTGGTGATCTTCCTTACTTGCACGGCTCTATAAAAAGTCCTGGAGCTGCAAAAGCTTTTTCCCTTGGCGTAGAAATAAATGGTGCACAAGCGTGGCGTTGTCGTGCTGTCGGAGAGGCTGCCAGGCTGGGTTCCTTACTGTGGGGTGGTTTACTTGCCATAGCTCAGTGCTGTCAGACCAGCTCTTGGCAGCTGCTATAGCCAGGTGAACCGAGAGGTTTATGGGTGCCTTGTGCTCCCAAAGTGCTCTAAAATAGGCATGGTGAATTTATATAGTAGTGAATCTAACCCAAATTTTTAAAAGTGACCATAAAAGCCATTTTGTTTTGTTGTGGGGCTTGGGGTATTTTTTTTTAATGTGAATTTTTGTGTGATTTTTTGTGAAACATAACCATGTTGACGTTTGTTCTTATCTGAACAGGTTATAGTGTAATTAGCACCTATAGTGGTGTAAGCTTGGTATTCGTAGGCAGTTAAATCGAAACCCTGAACTCGGTTCTGAGCAGGTGGAACAAAAGGTGAATTGATTTTAATTACAGGGCTTTTCACTTTCATTTAAGTGCCACCACTCAGTTTTTATTTGCTGTCTTCTAGGTTGTATTTAGATTTTTCAGCAACTGATCTAGAATAGTTGATTAGGCAGAGATCTAAATTTAATTCAAGTCTGTTCCTAGTATTTAAAAATCCCTCAATCTCTGTGGCACTGCGGTCTAGAGGGATTTTATTTTAAATTTCATTTATGTGTGTCATCTGGGTTAAAACAAACTTTGTTTTAGATAACTTATGAAAACACATGAACACATTAGTGACTTGAAAGTGTGCATTAGTTAGCTGTGTCTTTCCATCATTCTGCACCGGTATCCCCCAATGACTTCATTTAGAAATTGGTACGTTGAGGTCCCCATTGACTCACTAAATCTTTGTTCTCATGAGTGCTTAAACTGTCAGTGTTTATGTTGCAACTCTTTACTTACTCATTTGGGTAAAGGCTCAAAAAATAATTTGTTGTAGTTGTTGTTCTGCTTTGAAAATAAGGAAAAAAAAAAATCACAGTTTGATCAGATGCTGTACAGAAAACCAGTATATACTGTTGAATTGCTTCTGCATCTCTTTGGACATCTGAACCTGCTACTAACTGAGCAGAATATTGTATTACAAAGGACTGCAACATCAAATTCCATGTATTTGGGCTAGATAGAATATAGTAAGAATAAAACACAGTGAACATAAAAAGAAATGGAAGAGGGTAGAATATGATGGTCAAAAAAAGAAAAAAAGCTTGCATGTTCTTAGGGCTTGACAGGACAACCTTTCCTGAGCCTGAAAAGTGGAATGATAGAAAAGTGATGAAAGTAGGGCTGATTTGTGGGTTTGTCCCTAGCCATGCTAGCTGGATGTGAAAAGGACTGAAAGAACACGAGGAGATCCCAAAAGATTTCCTGAAGGTGCACAGTTTTCTTCTCAGCAGGA
>NW_009592949.1:20955-34590 GCF_000690535.1 Cariama cristata | reverse complement strand
CTTACCTGGACTACGACTACATAGTCAGGTTTTTTGCAACGAGGTGGTGAGGCAGTGGCACAGGTTGCCCAGAGAAGTTGTGGATACCCCATCCATGGAAGTTTTCAAGGTCAGGTTGGATGGGGCTTTGAGCAACCTGATTTAGTGAAAGATGTCCCTGCCCATGGGATGTTTGTTGCCTCCGTAAATACAAGGACACAGGTAAATACCAGGTATGAGGCAACAAGTTCTTCAGGAGCCTGCTCTGCAGAGAGCCTGTGAAAGTGCGTCTTTCCTTGTCTTTTTTTTTTTGGCAAGCTGTTCTTGGCATTCAGCAGCCTACAGGTGATGTGGATAGATGAGGTCCTCATTGCAGACATGAAGATGTGGGCTGGGTGTTTTGGCTGGGTGAGGCAGGGTGTGCCAGCACAGCACTGGCCTGTGGGAACCGGAGGAAAGGTGTTCACGTGGGAGTGGGATGGAGATAAACTGGGAGTGGATTGTTTGCACCTATTTGTGCCTATGCCAACAGGGTCCTGAAGAGCTTTTCTCCCCTGCAGATGTTCATCACTCTGCTTGCAGAGGAAAATTGAAGTCCCTTTAAACCTTTCTCTTTTTTTTTTTTTTTTTAAATAGGCTGAATAAGCCTGGTTTTTAACATCCTAACCCTCTGTTCTCTTATTTGTTCTGGTAGCTCTGTTCTGGTTTAAATAAATGTTTTATGAGCTTGGCTTGACCGTAAGTGTACGCAGTCTTCCAGAAGAGGCCTTGCTAGCGTCTTGTACCCGGACACAAATGTTTGTCCCTGCTGGAAATTCCTCAAGGTACATCCAGGGTTAGATGGCATAAACACGTGAGAGTCACCCTGTGTTTGGCAAATGTAGCCAGATCATTCTGTCCTCTGCTGTTTCCATCTGTGGAGCTGTCACAGTAGAAATCTGGTTTTTTTTTCCTATGGGATACTCCAGGCCTCCACTGCACTTGTGCTGCTGGCAGACTCGCTAGCAAATAATTCCTGTTTGTGAAACTGTCATTAAATGAAAATAATTGGCTTCAAGACTAACTCTTGAGGAGTTGCATTAGTAACCTCCTTTGAACCTCATAGTTTCAATACTTCCCCACAATTCGTAGTCATGTCCACTATCTGTTTTACAGTCCTGGTGCTAATCTCCACTTTTACCAGCTAAATTAGTAACTTCCCATATGGCACCATACCAAATGCTTCAGTGAAGTCCAGTGGATTAGATTTTCTGTGTTTCTTTTGTCTAGAAAAGGATTTGCCTTATCAGTTAAGATAAAGTACGCTGGCTGTCTGAAACAGGTTTATGAGCTTGGCTGAGGAGCCAAAGGGACAGCGCTACCGTCTGTGGGATTGACTTACTGATTTTGGAGAGTTCTTACTGATTTTTTGATAAGAACTGTGTTCGAATAGAATACTTTGCATTTTTGTTGTTGCTATTGCCTAAACATTACCTATAATCTGCTTTTATTTTATTGTTAAATTTTTACCCTTACTAACATTGGTGAACCACTTGAGTTTATTTTCACGGAGTTTTGTCCACTTGATATTAAACTTGGATATCCAATGGCAATATGACAGTAACTACCATGTGACTGGAGGAAAAATATACAAAATGTTTAGAAGAGTTTCCTTTAGTTTACTGTGAGTAGGAAAAAGTCTCTATTATTATTACTCGGACTATAAAATGACTACTAAAACCCACTTGGCTCTGTTCTCTTGGTTTAATTTCTCCGATACGCTTTCTAAAAATCAGATCTGCATCGTAGCTTTTGCATCATCTGGTCTAGTCATCGTACTCCACGATTTACTACTGAAGTGTTTATGAAGGGGCACAGTAGTTATTTGTCCTAAGACTGCACCACCTTTGCCCTCTTTTAACAGGGAATATTAACAGGGAATATCGGTCTGTTAAGTCTCGATAACAGAGACAAACTTCTGTTGAAAAATTAAAAGAAATTATTTCCACTGTGTATCTGGGATTCTCTAGTAGTTGCCTGCAATTATCAGCTTGGCAGTAACCAAGTATCATACTGCATATTCTTTGAAAAGCAAGTATTTATTCGTAAAGGTCTGAACAGAGTTGCTTCAGTGTAATGCGCACAAATAAAGGAAATACTGCAAGCATATTGATCCTTCCTTCCAGGGGCTGATAAAACAAAAAATCAGAAAATGTCCTATCACACTTCAAGTGAACAAAGTGAGAATTCCTGTAAATAAATGGCCACCAGGTAAATTACCTTGTATGGCAATAAAGCCACAAGTTGAAGTCACCTCTGTCACTATAAACAATGTTCAGTGACAAATATAATAATGCTTTTGCTTGTTAACGCCATTGTGATACTGCCAGTGTTCAAGACTCAATGATGGTTTTTCTGAAGAATGGAGCCAGTTGTTATATTGGTGAAACTCATTCTGGATAAGTTAGATTTCAGTGATCATCTCTCATTTTTTCATCCATGATGAAGTGGTATAGTGTTGTCCAAGCTGCCAAATCCCTTTTCAAAACACTGTCAGATTTTCCAACAACTTTTCAATTTTTTTTTTTTGAGTAACATTCTCATTTTCATGGGAAAACACTAATGGTTTGTGCAGAGAACTAAAATTGGATGCAACAGAATTATTCTTGAAATACAGCACTTTGGTCTCCATGTGCATCAGCTTCAACAATGGGAGCATTGAAACTTCTTGTGCAAGTGTTAAATGTGAAAACCTCCTTGGCTTTTGTAGAAGGTTCCCCCTACGTCCACCTCCTGAGATTCAGAAGCTGACATCTGTTTTGGTTCCTTGACCGAGTGTTTGGTTGAGATACAATCAGTAAAGAGTATCATTCTTTATCATTTATTCCTAGTGGTAGTTTGCTGAATACAAAAGCACATGCACTTGTCCATATGACTAAATGCTAAAATAGTTAAATATTGAACCGCAGAGAATCATTAAACATGAGCAGATGTAATACTTAGAGGTAGACCTGCATATTTGAGGCTGGAAGGTATCTTCTTGTGCGTAAGTGTACGTATGTTTGTTACGGGGAGGCAAATTGTACTTCTCTGGACAGGTTCCTTACCAGATGTTTCTTACTACATTAGATGATTGAGGAACCAAAGTACATCTGGCTATTAAAATATCTTTACATGGTTACATGATTTATTTGGAAAGCATGGTTGAAACTAGTAAGTTTACAATGATGTGAATAGCTCTTACCAGTATCTGGATAGAGATAGTAAGCTTTGGAACTTAAATTAGACAACAGTGCTGTTCTGTGCTTACTTACGAGGCGTGTTTGTTTATTTTTAAGATTATTACATTCAGACAGCCTTCTATTTACTTTATGCTATTTTGGTATTTTTGCTGAGAGTCAAGAGACTTAAATAAACCCAGAGTCTCTATGGATTATAGTTATGTACTGTTTTATACATGCTGGAAAGCAATAAGCCTTCAGGCTGAGATAACTGCATAATAAACATATATTTTATGAAATAATACCTTTAACACATGTTGCTTTAAAAAAAAAAAAAAAAAAGGAGAGGGAAGACAGTTCATCTCTGTCTGCCACAACAGACTTCTATCAAAAATAAATCTAGAAGAGCTCCAGTTGTTGTCCCAGTTTTGGAAAAGAGATGATTTTACTTGAGGTTTCCATAAGGTAGCAAAGAGCACTTTAGAATACGTTCAGTAAGCCTAATGAGACTGTGAGATCCAAATTCTAAGCAGCTGGCACTCAACGGGGAAAGAGGAGGTGTCACTGGGAACACGGAAAGGATGCTTTGCCTTTCAGCCTTTGCATTTTGCCTGTCAGTGATTGCCACTGCTGAAGCAGTAGGTATTACTGCGTTTGGTCTTTGCAAAGAATGTGACGTAATTCAGTATTCTGGTTTGATTATCGGGCAAGTATTTGATCAATAGATAATACTCGCTGCCGGCATGGCTGAAAAGATGGGTCAGTGTTTCTTTCCCTCTGACATGCCTACCGCTTCAGGTGCCAGTGCTGGACTTGCAGGTGTTTCACTGCCTCGGCTTTGCTCGGTCTGTTAGAAAGCAAAATGCGATGTCCTTGTCCCCTCTTCTGAGCAATTTCTGAATACTGTTCTCTTTCTGATAGCTGGAGACTATAAAAAGAAAATCCTATAGTGGCACAGTAATTATATATGGCATATAACAGCTTACATGGTCTCGTATGTAACAGCATTATTACAGCTGCAAGGGTGTTATTTTGCCTTGTTCCAGTAAAGGATTAAATAAAAATGTTGACTTTCATGTTATTGGTCATCTTAGCTAAAATTCATCAAAATAAGTAGCTGAAGTTTGGTTTTCAGAGCTTAGTTTCTCCTACAGATTCAGGTAAACCTCAGTGCACCTGTTCAAATAGAGATTTTCCTTTAAAGTACTTCTTTATAAATGTAATGGCTTGCAACTTCTTTTCTAGATGCTGGCTTAAATATTGAGGGAAAAACCCCACATCTTTCTGACCCTATTTGCTTTTGATATTATATTTAATCTTTGGCATTAATATCCCCTTGTATTTCTTTCCTGTCCTTCTCCTTTTATTTTGATATGGTTTTAAGAAATTCTAAGTTTTCAAGCAGATTTCCTGTCCCGCAGATTAAATTCTAATGAGTAACTGAAAAGGTAATCTTTTCCTGAAGGAAAGGTGAAATTTTACTCTTCTCAATCAAAATTTCCTTCAGCTCGCATATCGTGGCCTCCAACACAGTCAATCTAGAACTATAAAAAGTAATTCAAACTGTCCAAAAAAAATGAAATTTGTCATTTTATTGCCAAAAGAGAAAATAAAGTAACAAAGCTGAGAATATTTCATGTTTTGACTAATAGATTTTTCTGAAATAATGCCCAATTTGCAAGTGGAAAAATGTGCTTTGGCTGTCTCATGCTCTCCTTCTCTATGGATTGCGTTTCTTGGTCATACCACAGTATTCAGGATAAATCACAGCCTCTCTTCTTGGTTAGAAGAACAGATGTATCAGGAGAGGGGCAGCCCAGTCTGGAGGAGTGTGGTTGGTAACTTCTACAAGGCACCAGTGACATATATACGAACAAAAGCTAATATTTTACCAATATAGATTTGCTTCTAGGTTTTAATTTGTTATGCTTTCTAGTGACCTACCAGTATTTTCCCATGGCAAGCTGATAGTTTTTGCAGAAATGTGTCCTTTACTTGGAAAAACAAGCTTCTGTCAGCGAGAGTTTTAAGGCTGAATGAATGTTTTTCCATCGGGAATGTTGGTCTTTGGGAGTCAGTTAGCAAAGTAGATAGCTACGTTTTGTGTTGGCTGGAGCTTCTGTACACAGGTAGTCCCAATGGAAGCATAAGGACAACAAATATGCACACAGATCCATCTTGATCTATAGCTCACACAGCCCTCTCCAGCTAACAGAACATTAAATTTGATATAAGTTTTTCTTAGTTTTAGTGAATGTTAAACTTTCCTGTTGTTTGTTTTTTTTTTTTAAGTGATTTTTCATGGTAATTTTAATTTTGTTTGGTTTATCTGGGTATACAATTTCTCTGTTAGTTTGGGTTAGCAATCAAGATGCACGTTTGAGAAAAACAGAACTTGAGATGCATACAAAACCTGTGGCCAGATGGTATTGAGAAATCTAGACTTGTACATGTTGTGTTGCTGTGGCTTTCTGGCAAGGTGATTTCAGAGTGGAAAACACTTTAGGCTGAAATCTAGGCTTAATAATCTGTGTATTTCTTCTAAAAATGCACTTTCATTGGTACGAGGAAAATAGACACCACAACCTGTCAGCTTCTGCTTGTTTGTTTATATTCTCCTTTTTAAGTGATTTTTACTGAAACATTATTTACCTCGGTGTCCTCATGTCATCTTTGTTCCTGGCATAGCAGCTCTGTATGATCACGGTCTAGAGCTGCACGCGTGAGCATCTTGCACTTGACTTTTTTTTTTCTCCTTAATGGTGTAGCGATGTTACCAGTTTTGATTTGGTTCCTTTTATGGGAGGGCAAAGGAAGAAGGACTAGCTGGCCTTATACAACATCTGTACAGGAAAGCAGCAAAAAAGTCGCTCTCCAAATTTATGTAGCTATGTATATCCCAACTCCCCTGATGTATGAATATATTTATGTGTGCATACTGGATATTTGGCTTTTTTTTACACAGGAGCAAGCATTTGCTGCGAGTGTCAGCACTGTATCTTATGAAGTTATTTTAACTATACTGGTGAAGAGCAACTTGATTGCCAGTGTAATTAACTGCTGGCATAAGACATCCCTAAGCTCAATAACTTTGCTTGGAAAACATTTTATGTAGGCTAGGTTTCAGACGTGTAAACATTTTGTGGTTGTGTTTAAAGCACAGAAAAACCACACAACCCTACAGGTTAAGATGGATTCAAATGGCTGTGAAGATGCAAAGTATGAATGAGTGCTAGGTAATGTTATAAAATGTTGGAAATATTTAGGAAAGTACAAATTCTGTGAAGCTCGTTTAGTTCCTCTTACAGTATTTATGTCCGTGTGGGCTGGCTACTTACTTGTACTTGTGTTTTGCCTGGGCTGAAGAAGCGACAGGTGGGGATGGACTGGCAGTAGCCCTGGGGAGGAAGTATTTGCACATCGTCCCTTCGCTGATGGTTTTGCCAGGAAGGTCTGGATGCTGACAGCCAACCCTCTCTTCCCTACTGGTACCCTATTGGAAAGGACCCCGACTTTCGGTGTCCAACGACTGCCCTTGCGAGTGCAGCGTTGCCTTCCCCGCTCTGACTTGTAATCTCTCAGGACTGGAGAAACATCACACCCTGCGCAGGCGTGGGCTCAATTTAAACAGTCCATTCATTTCACGTTGTAATAACCTGCTCGTGCCCTTGACATTTCCAGTGAGTAGAGAATTGGGACATTATCAGTGACTAGTGAGGATGAAAGGAAATACTTCACCTCGGCTGTGGAAGCACCAGCATCTGTTCTATTTTAGCTGTTATCTTTGGCCGGGGACCTACAACTGATCTCACAGCTGAGACAGGAACCATATGCATGAAGAAACTCATTTTAACCCTCTCCTCGCCCGTCACTCATGGGTGCTGGCTGCATGTGTTAATGTGAGAGCCATTAACACCCCCTCATCAGGAAATGCCACCTAATAGGCAAAGGGTTAATGACTAAATACAGTATTTCTGGTGATGATGCAGGAAGAGATGCTTTCTTTGTGTGATCACCCAGCGGCAGTATGACCAAAAGACCTTATCAAAATTAGTCGGGTATCTGATATACACTCCGTAGCTACACCTGCTGCTTTCCAGCTCTGTCTGTGGTTTCACCCGATGTTTCGTGTGCTCTGAGGACATTTATATGTACCAATAGTATCCGATGAATTGACCTATTTAAGGGAAATTTGGGTAAAAGGGAATTTGGTTTTTTTTTTTTTAATGCTACATTGGTGGTTTAGCAGGGGGCTTGACGCATTTAAAGTTGATAAATTGGTGATCGAAGTTTTCTTGAAAATAAGAAAATCCATGATTTTCTAGAAGCCACAAAATTAGTATTAGGAACATGTTAATGTTGCTAATAATTTCTGAATTCTGTCAAATTCTGTCAAATGGGCTGTGGAATTAAAAACTGAAAACAAAAAATCAAAACTCTTTTCAGTTAGAGAGACCCAGATGAATATTTTATGTTGTACTTCCATTCTGTTATCATTTCCCACACTATATAAGTAAACAAACAAAATCTACTTACCTTAAAATCACCTCGTAATTGTCAGTCAAGGAGTTTTCTTTAGCTTTAACTTCTTAATATGTAGCTGAAGCTAACAACCACCTGTGCCATAAGAGCTCCCGAGAATTATTTCGGAGAAAAAGGAGGGTAGAAAAAAGAAAAATCTGAAAGCTCTTTACAAGACAAAGCTAATTACCATTGATGGGGTTTTCTTTTTTCCGTTGTAGTTTAAAACCAGGATTGCGTGCTGTCTTGAGGTGACTCTGTACAAGTCTGTCTGAAATGGTCAGGGAAAAAATAAAAACAAAAGCCGAAGGCAAGCCAAAGTAAATATTAATTTTGAAACTATGAACTGATATCCATGATGAAGTAACTTCTTTGGCAAACACCTGCAGTTTTGCCTATAGTGTTCATGCTTATATGGAAAGAAAGGATTTTTGATAATTGGGATGAGAAGCAGTGATATGAAACACACTGTAAAGAGGTTTCATGTGCAGTGAATTAAAAAGTAAACTTGTTACATTTCCAGCGTTATGATTGACACGTTCTTTGGGTTGACCATGTCATCTCTATTTGTACAAATGCCGGATTAGATACCTGATTTTTGAATGTTTGTAGCCCTTTGCTAGCTCTCACAGCTTCAAGAAAAACTTGCAATGCCAGTGGATAGAGTTGTTTCATTTGGAGGGTAATACCAAGCATTCCCAATGTATTGTTTGTTCACGTGGCTCTAGAAAATGTCATTAAAATTTTAAACATTGTACAGCCGATGAAACTAGGGCTTAGATAAAGCATTAGCATATGCATTGCACTGATTTAAGTTAAAGCTTAAGGCAAAATGTGCTTTCCAGGTGTGCCCCTAGTAAAACAGTAGAACACACTATTTGGCATGCTAAATTGCTTTTTGATGATCAAAATTCATCACCGGTTTCTAGCATTTAGGAAATAAATTAAGCAGTTTCAAATGGTACAGAAGAATTCTGCTCTTGACGTTCCTAGGGGGACGTTAACAGTAGTAGGGGAGATGTGCCTGCCTTTCAAATAGGCTGTTCGTAGCCACTTTCTGCTCACAATGACCACGTGAGAAAATGATTTTTTAAAGTTACATTTCAGTATCAGCCATATGTGAAATTTATTGTGTCAAAGAAAACTTAATTTCTTCAGATCCTACAGGTATTGAGGATTCAGGGGAAGGAAAGATGCAGAATCTGAAGAAAAAAAACACAACATAAAACATGCAATAGCCTAAATAGCCATCTTCCCACTCCTCTATCTCATTTTGCATAGGTAAAGAGGAAATGAACCTCTTCTGCTTAATGTTGCCTAGTGTTTCCTCTTAGAAGATTCTTTTAGTAGAGATTCTTTGCTAAACTTAAGACTTCTGAGGTGAAGTTCCAAACCTTTTCCCCATTTCTTGCCTTCCTCCCTCCTTGCTCGAGAAAAAAATTTCAGGAAATTACTTCAGTCGTTCCAAAACTTAATTCAAGATTTTCAAGACTGAGTCTTTTTGAGGTTGAGCCTAAGGTAAAACACATTATTTGCTTTTGTTGAATGACTGATTCAGCTGCTGACCAAGCTGCTGAGGGTGACCTTTTGAGAAGCTACCGAACGTAAAAAATGAAAGCAGAACTAGCAAACATTTTTTCTGCTGTCACCCAGGCAGTCTGGCGGAGAAGATGGAAACTGCTGTACTGAAGGCCAGACAAGTCGAGGGGCAGACAGAGACAGGGTCTCTGGATAGTAAGAATGTTCTGTCTATTCCTCCTAATGATTATTTTTAAATGGCAGGAAATTTTAATGTGCGTTTGTAATTCAGCAAGGGAAAGGGGCTGCTGTGTAGAGGTATCAGCGTGACGACATGTTATTGCAAACCTTTGCTATCCTTGCCGTTATAAATTGCTTTTATAAATAGATCTAATGTAATTGAAAAGATACTCTGAGATACTGAGCAAGAAGGCTTAGGTGGAGTTGTAAAAGGTACCTTAATACCCTTTGAAATCATTGACAGGTGTTTACAATTTCTTCCAATTCACAATTGTGTTCCACCCTGATTAGTCCTAAAATTATGTCAAGGGAACAGGCAAGGATTTAATTTCAGCTTATATTAAAACTAAATAAATAACGTAACTACTATTTTCAGATATGTTTTTTCCCTTTGTTCAACTGTGCCAATATATAGCTCAGTTAAGCCTTAGGAATTAAAATAAGTGATCCATGATACTAATTAACAGATTTATAAATCATTCTGTATGATCAAGCCATTCATAATTTTTCTGTCGTATATGGGAAGGCGTGTGCAGTTGCCAGAAATGTATTACAAGCGTAATGAAAACAAATAGTCCAAAATGCTGAGAAATCAAACGAAGTCTTATTAAAAATAACTTCAGTCACCGATCCAAAAAAGTAATTATTTGCACAGTTCCTATACCCCCCAACACCTGAAAATTAGGTAATGTTTAACATATGTCAGATTGTAGGCCCAAACCCAAAGTCAATTGTTGAAGTCTTTGCCCTGGAGGAAAACCATAAATCAGACAGGATATGAGAAATGGCGACTGACTAATGCTGCTCGGGGATCAGGACCGGCAGAGGGGCTTCTAGCTGGCAAACTCGGCAAAGTGCGTGCGAGTTGGTCAAAAGTACACCGTAAAAGTGCCTCCACCACCCATGGCATAGCTGGCGTGGTTCGTACCTGCACTTGTGTAG
Source organism: Cariama cristata (assembly GCF_000690535.1). Lineage (NCBI taxonomy): Eukaryota > Metazoa > Chordata > Aves > Cariamiformes > Cariamidae > Cariama > Cariama cristata. The sequence continues at coordinate 24,190 of NW_009592949.1, read as the reverse complement.
AGAAGAGAGCTGGCTTTAGAGTAAGGTTTGGACTTCTTTTTATTAAAAAAAAAAAATTAAAAAAAAAAATCTATTCACTCCAAATTATCTCTTGCTGAAATTCAGCCTATTGAGTTTGAAACAGTTCTCTAGGGGTAAGTTCATTAAGGGGCTGAAATATTTTAAACTGTTTCAGTGGGATCTTTTTGCAGTTGTCCTCAGTGATTCTCACTTTGAAACTAGTGACTATTGATGTTGGAAATGTTAGATTGCTTTTGAAATGAAGACTGAAAGAGAAAACTTTAGTCAGCACTCGTTAGACCACATCTGGAGTAGCGTGTCCTGCTCTGGGGCTTCAGGACAAGAAAGATGTTAACAGACTGGAGCAAGTTCAGCGGAGGGCCATCAGGATGATGGGGACACTGGGGCAGGTGCCCTGGGAGTGGCAGAAGCAAGACCTGGGCTTGTTCAGCCTGGAAGAGAGGCAACCCTGGAGGACCCCATAGCAGCCAGTGCCTCCAAAGAAGCTATGGATGAAATGCCACCAGCCTTCTTAAGGAGGTGCATAGCAGGAGGAGAAGAGACAGCAGGCACGGATTGAAACAGGGCAGGTTCCCATTTGACACAGAAAAACAGTTTTTACAATCACAGACAAGCATCGGACCAGAGCTGCGGTGTGGTCTCCATCCTTGGAGGAGACCGAGTTGCAGAAAGCCTTGGGCGATGTGGTGTGAATCCAGACTTGGGACTGCTTTGTCTGGGAGGACGTGCTGGGTGGATGACCTCCCAAAGTCCTTTCCAGGCTGAAAGGCTCTCTGATCCTAAATGAGGGCAGCGGAAAAGAGAGGGACAGCAAGTAAGGGGTGAACAAAATGACTAGTAAAACTTATGTACCTTGCTAAAACCAAATAGTTTTATCTGTTTATTTTACTTAGTAACCAAAAGTACAGTGCGACATAATTGATTCTGACCATGACAATCCCCAGGCTACCACAAAAATCATAGCTCAACAAGGTTTTGCAGTGTGTAATGTTGTAACGCCTTGCACTTGTGCAGAGCTCCTATCCAGTGATCTCTAACCCTGTACAGACTTGACTAATGAAGACTCAGCGCAGTCCTTTGAGGCAAAGGATATATTGCTGCTAATTTCATTTCTGCAGATGCAGCTTGCGGAAAACTGTCTTGCCTGAAGTTGTGCTGGGTTTGACTGTAAATTTTTGTGGGGTCAGGGGAACTGGAACAGATCAGGTGTACTGAGAGCACAAACCCATGGTCAGCTCTCCACTGAGCAGGCATGGAGTATATTTCTTTTTCTGCCTGCCCTGGAGCAGCTGATCCATTGGCGTTGAGCCTTGCTTTACTGGTGAATGAGTAGTGGATACGAAGTGTGGGGGTCTCGGCTTCCTGCCCGCTGTCCTTGAAATTGGAAATAATGGGTAAAACCTCAGCTTATTTCCCACTGATGCTTGACACAGCCTGGGCGGTGCTGCGTGGAAGAGAAGGAAGTCTCCCTTTCCTTCGGAGTCGCAGGAAGGAACCGGTGCGGTTTAGTCTACGGAACGTTAAGACCAGACCACGTTTCCTAGGTGTGGGCTTCTACTCTAAGAACAGCTTGTGCATTACTCGGGCAGTAAAGGTGAACATTTTGTTCCTTGCCTTAATACAGTTTTGCCATTATTCACGTGTAGTCTCTATCCACGCTTTCTGTAGAACAAAGAAATCTACTTCAGATATCAGTAGTTTAAGGATTTATAATCTTGTAATCTGTTTAGGTTGTTTTGTGTCTGTCAAATTACTATAGCATCTCTTTACATCACAACAGATTGTTTAACCACTTTGGGAAGTCTTCTGGTTGCCTAGGTCTGAAACCGGTGTACCCATCTCCACACAAAAAAATAGTATTATGAAAAAAAGTGTAAAATACTTATGAAATATTTTCTGTTTAGCTATGATAAGCCTTTAGGTACTTTATTAATATTTGCCTGATAAACATAACAATTTGGAACTCATCTCGCTTGGCTTTCTGGTTAGGCTTAAAGGAAAAGTCAAGGAAAGAGATATTCCTGATTCATCCCCTGAAAAAGCAATGGGTGCATCATCTCAGCTTTCTCTCTGCTGGCAGGCTCAGCCCCTATGTAATGTACCAAAATTAAAAGAAGCGCAACCCAAGCAGGTGTTCCCCACCATTCACAGATACAGGTCCCCATAGACAGCCATGTGAGCTCACCTAAGAGAGCGTTGAGGTTTGGTTTTGGTTTAGTTTTTGCCTTTTAGCAAGTCTGACTTTATTAGAAGGAGGTATCATAAGATGAGCTAATAACGTTGGAAGAAACAAATAGTTCTCCTGGGTGCACAGTCTGTTCTCGAAGGCCAAGGCTGATGATAGAGGTCAAGGTTAAAGCAGAAAAGTGAAAAGTGACTGACTGAAGAGCAGTGCCTTTTTGATCCTGATTTAAAACGCACAGAAGGCAATACCAGCCTTGGCATTTGCTTGAGGTAAGGACTTCGTGCTATTTGCCTCTCCTCTTGCCTCAAGCAGGAGGAAACATGGGCCGTGTTTTGGTTTAGCTCTCATGGGCAGAATTGCTAACCTGATTTCAGTCTGGGTGATTCTGAACTTCTTAACATCACCTTGTGCTCAAATTTTAGCTTTTGTCAACCATTAAATTAAAATTACCTTCATACTTGGTCTGGAAATGGCTTAAATATGAACACAGAATCCATTGGCTTTATTTTTTGAAGAATAAAACTGACTTCAAACGTGTAGCTGTGTAGATACAAGATACACGTAGCTCTGTGTCCTGCTGCTCCTTCTTCTGGCTAACTTCAGGCAGATTGCTGCTTCTGAAGCTGGATCAACCCTTAAGCAGGCAGCACATGGAGCTGAAATTTGCTGTTCCACACCTCAGGTTAGTGTCCAAACCACCAGACTATGATATTCTACTCATAAGCAATGTCCAATTTGACTATGAGTAAACGAAATTTAATTAGAAACGTTCCAACTAGCACTATTTGTTGAACAATAATGCTGTATAACCAAATTATGAAATTATTAAATCTTGCTGTGTCCCTACTCTGACAATGGAAAGGTGAATAAAATCTGTTAATTGCTTTTTGATTTCCCCAGTCAACTTCCATTCCCTGAAAACTGCTGAAGTGGTTTGTGCGAGTTTTTCCTTAGGTCTGCAACTGCCCTTTTAGAACGTAGCACGTTTGCTTGTTTATTGTCCGAGGTATTTTTGTAGTCCTCCTTGAG
>NW_009592949.1:9186-20932 GCF_000690535.1 Cariama cristata | reverse complement strand
CATACACTTCTAAACTTTCATTTATTTTATAGATAGGTTGTGATTTGCCTCAATTCACTTTTTTTTACATAAAAGAGTGTCATCCACTGAAGTCAATGTAACAGCCCTGAAGTCTTATAAAACCGTCTTAAGCCTGGGTAAAACCGGGCTGGTGGTTTCTGTGGGTGGGCTGGCTGGAGCCTGTGCTGGTGCGACGGGGGCAGAAGTCTTCGGGGCTGCCCCAGCCAAGAGCTGTAGCTATGTTCCCATCTCATCCTTTCCTTCCTGTTGCTTGCCTGACCAATAGGCTTAGCCTCAGGCCTTTGAGAAAAAACCCGCATTCTCAGCACGAGATCATGGCATGGTACTCTCGCAGGGAACGTTACCATCTGGTGTCAGCAATTCTTCTTGTCCCAACAATCCGTATTTTCCGGACACATGGGTGGCAGGATTTTCTGTGGCTGATTTCTTTTGTCTCTTTAAATGCTTATTCTTCGTTGTTAGCCTCATGGGCAGCGGGCTCTCCAGCCAAAGTGTGTAAACATGGAGGGGGGCTTCTCTACTAGTAAGCTTTTTACAATGGAGGTCTATTATTCAAAACAAGGAAGGCAGTTTTATAAGGCCTGTGAGTGCACATTTCCCAGTCTGCTGCTTCTTAAATTACGAGGAATGCAAAAATAACCAACAGTTTGACCTCTTAAATCACAAATTGGATAGGCTTACCATTAAAGGACATTGTAAATGTGTTTCCCATTATTTAGTTCATTTGGTGTGTTCAGCAGTGAGCTTTTGGATGTTTTGGTTTTTTTTTTTTAATTCTTTACAGAAATAATTTGATAACTTTCTTTCCTAGAGTTTGATTAGGTCCACTGGACCTACAATAAGAGAAGCTGAAGACTTTATAATGAAGGTCGGATGGAGTTACAATCATAATATTCTTGCTGTAAAAGCTAATGGGTGCATATTCCAAAGTATGGGTATAATGAATACAGTGACCTTCATAAATAAGATCTACCCATCTTTTGTATTTGGTGACTGGAAGCAAAGATTATACCGGAGAACTGTCCCAAATAGAGATGGGCTATATACAGTTTACTAGAGATTGCTTTTCTGCCTGTAAAGGAAATAATTTTCTGGGAAATTTCTGCAGGGGATGGGATCTGTAAAAATTCTGCATATTACTGTGATCTTCTTCCCATTTAAATTGATGATAACGTTGTGCACTCTGTGGAAATCTGGTCTGAGCTATCTAAGCATATATCTTTTTTTATTGCATCCTGTAAAGTTCCTATTTATCATCCTTGTATCTCTTCTCGTATTTTATTCATTGATTAAGTTTTACCTTTTGGTACATCTTCGTAACTCATGATTAGCTTTTTAAGAAGCAGAGGTCCATTCATTGCAGATGTTTCAGTATAGAAGTAATGGAATTGAGGGCAATGCTCTGATTTTACAAAGTGGTTTTTAAAAAGCTTTTTATAAGAGCTTTTACAAAATTTTTCTGTCTGACGCTGGCCTTGTGTGGAAATATTTTCATCTGCAACTGTAATAAATTGCAAACGGAACAGGAAGGAGTTTTACTGGAACAAGAAAGTTTCAAATATGTTATTAAAATAAAATTCCTGTACTTCATTTCAGATTAATCAGGCTCTATATAAGGACAGAAAATGTGTGTCCTCTAAGTCATATCTGTATTTCGGGTATGAGTGAGGAGAAATTCAGTGGCTGTGTATTGTTCAAACTGTGGTAGGCTTGGTCCTGTGCACATTGCCTGTAGGTAGATGGTGATCACGTTTTGACTGTAATCAGCCAGGCTCTGTTCCTGCGAAAACTTGAGTAGTTGCCCTTGGTTAGTTAGACATGTGCTAAAGCATTTGCAGAGTTAGAGTCTGCTGTCGTGTTTGTCTGTCTTGCATTTGTGTGTTGGTTGAGGGAGTAAGTACGAGGTTCCCAACTGACAAGGGCAGTCGCCTTCCTTACCATTGCATCTCTCACATGGAGGAGATACAGTCAGCAGCTCTTCTGTGCCTGACGGGCTGGGAATGAGATAGATGGCTTCATCATAGCCATGACTATGCTTTAATAATGTTTAACTCGTATCGCTTAATTGCTACCCAGTTGGCTAGAAGGGCATCAGTGCAAAAGGTGACCTGTTAGGCGACCGGGCTTTGAAAGTCCAGTCCGTAGGAGTATACGCAAAATTAAGTCCTGATCTTAAAGGATGAGAACAGTTTACCTTTATTTTTCAGCTGGGGGGCATATAAAGTGGCCCGCTGTCAGGCAAAGGAAATGAAAGAGGGATGAGACAGACAACTGGAAGTGCAGGTGGTTTTACTGCTTTTGTGATGAAACTGTCTTCTGCCTTTGATTCTGTTAAGGGGAGCATGCGGTCCAGCAAACCCCTGCTTTATTTCAGTGCCTGCAAAGGTAAAACGTGTTTCATTAAAATGAGCTTCTAAATGTGTTTCATTAAAATAAGATTTTGAAAAATACTTAGATGATGACGACTAGATTCTCGAAGATAGTTTAAAGAAATGTGCATAGCATTCTGTGAACAGATAAAATGTCATCTGTAATTCTTTGGATATATTGCCTGTAATATGCACTGTCATCCTCTGTTTAAAGTCTTATCAGTAAAGCACATAGAATAAAATTGTTATCCATAACAGAACATTGCTCTAAAATGGCCTTGTCTGTCAAATGAAAGGCAGGACCAGAAATAGTTAGTATTTAACTGTGCAGCTGCTTTTAATGGAGTTATGCAAGCAAAACTCACATAATGAATGTCCCTAAAATTTTGTTGGGCTGTTTCTAAGTTTTTTTTAAGCGAACGTATTTATAGAAGTTGTAGAGTAGATAAACCTAAAGGTTCAGCATTCCACTTTAAGTGGTTCCACGGGTTGAAAGGCTCCTGATATCTCATGGAGCAGAGAATTTCCATATAATCAGTCTGTGACTGATTCAGCCTAAGATACTGGGTAGAGGAGGTAAATCTCGGAGGCGCATTGAGGAAAGAAGCAGTTTATGTACATCTACAACACAGATGAAGGTGTTTTGCTGTCGCAACCTCTTCACTGGGTTTTCTCTATGTGTTTTTAGTCAAGTAATTAAAATTTGCTATTTCTTAGTAATTGGTTTGGCCTATACGCCCTAATTACTCAGTGTGTTCCCGTTGCTCGAATTACAGCAAAATGCAGAACAAAAAGACAGTCTGTGACCATAAGAATTTATCGTCTTTGCGTAAGACAAGGCAAAACGTATGTGCACAGTAGAGGAGAGTAATAAAAGAATATTTGTCTACAGGACAGCAAGTGGTCTCAGCATGCAAGTAACTTAACCCTTGTCAGATTATTTTGGAAGAACCATCTGTAAAAGAGGGATATGAGCTTTGTGATATGCGTATACTGAAATCCCGTGTAAATACCAAGGTTTCAGTGCAGCCTGGCTATTCAGGCAATAAATCTTACTGGAACACCTTTTTTGGCCTGTAATAGCTCAGACAACGAGTAGAACTAGAGTTTGCTGGCAGCTGCTGAGGACAGGATCTGTTGAAACTAATGCCACATGGTTAATTAGTGCCACGTCTATGCATTGATTCGAATTCATCACACAAGCCCAAAGCTGTATTTATATTCAGTTGTCATTATTGTTTTGAAAACATTTTCTGTGGATAGGATCATAGCCTATGGGAGCTTGTGCATACCTGTCTGCACCCATTTATACCATGTTCCAAAGAAGAAGGAAAGTTTTGTGCATCAGGATCCTCACCAGGCTGGTTTCCACTCTGGAGGAAAATTTTGACAGGACAAGGAGTAAAGGTTTTAAACTAAAAGAGGGTAGATTTGGACTTGACTGAAGGAAAAAATTTTTTACAATGAGGGTGGTGAAGCACTGGCACAGGTTGCCCAGAGAGGTGGTGGAAGCCCCATCCCTGGAGGCATTCAAGGTCAGGCTGGATGGGGCTCTGAGCAACCTGATCTAGTTGGAGATGTCCCTGCTCACCGCGGGGTGGTTGGACTAGATGACCTCTGAAGGTCCCTTCCACCCCAAATGATTCTATGATTCTATGAAAATGGTAAGCAGCGGAAAACCAAAGCTTAAATTCATTAAGCCCAGCCTTAAATTGTGACACCAAATGTGCATATGTTGTTAAAACAAAATCAAATTTAATTAGAGTATTGGCTAAATACCTGCAGACATGTTTGTTTTGTTTTGTTTTTTTTAAAAAAGCACTGGGACAAATGTTGCAAAAAGAAGGAAGGGGGTGGTCGGGGAAGGAAGGGCCAGGGCTGAAATGTACAGTGGGAAGCCCTAAATAAGGCCATCAGGAATTAGGTTATTGCAGCATCCAACAGAAGAACAAATGGAAATGAGTTTTTAGGGTCACAACGGCTAAGTGCACCTCAAAGCACGGCACTGATTACATGGAAAGAGTAAAACAGGCAGGCTGAGGGATATCTGGTGAAGTAGTGAATTCCTGTTTCACCCTGAGGAGATCGTTTCTGATAATGTCGCTGGTGACCTGTGAAGCTTCTCTGTTAGTGGAAATGACAAGAGGGGTTGAATGGTCTGTAGCATCACCTGCCTTTGCTTTCAGTAATAGATGCTAATGCATAGCATCTCGGTGGACAGAGGAAGGCATAACTCACACTTTTGCTTCCCAAAGTGATTCCAGCCAAATGTCTGTCATTATCAATACAGCTGTCACGCTGATCCTTGTGGGTAAGAGCTAATGGTGAGTGTTCATTTACTTTATGGAACTTGCGGGGCTTTTATTGCTATATTGGTGTTTGGTTTTTTTTTGAAGAAACTACTCAACAATTCCCTTTATAGCCAAGCAGCACATTAGTGGGTAGAGTAATAGTGCAATCAAATCCTTCTACGAGGCAGAGGAAAGCATTGCTTCTTTTTTTTCTAGGAATTTAGCAGCATCCAGTAATCACAGTGATATATTCTAGGTTCATACGTTCTCCCAGGGTGAGAAGGCAAGGGAATAAGAACAGATGCTAGCCTGGGTATCAGTCTCTTGTGATAGTAAAAACAACATTGAACGTTTCAAGTGGGGAAGGCCTAAATGCAGAAAGTGTTGGAAGATCTGGTTGAAGATTAGTCTTAAACCTCACGTGGGGGAAAGGGAGGTGAACTCCTTTCCATAAATCATCCGGATACTTAATTTGATATCAAACATGAACCTTAACATGTGTCATATAATCTGGTTTAATACACATGGGTCTTATTAAAATAGTGTGAGCCAAGGACTGTGCTGATTTACACAAGTTTGAGCAAGTCCTTTGTAAGACAGAAAATGTCCCTTAATTTAGAGTGCTTTCATTTAGAGATAGAACTTAGCATGTCTTTAGCGATTCTAATAGTTTTCCTCAGTGTCGGGCTGATCCAGTGCCTGTTGGTGACATTGGAAAGATTCCTATTGCTTCGCAAAGGGAGATTCATCCCCTGAGACGGGGTGGTTGTCTGGGGCATGGTGATCGGGCAGAGAGGGAAGCACTGCCAGAGCAACTGTGACCCTGAGTCCAAACCTGGAGCTGCTTCGGACAGGGATATAAAGCTGGATGCTGTGGGCCCCTCTTTTCTTTCTTCCTTCTCCTTCTTTCTTCTGTCTTTCCTTCTCCTTCTTTCTTCTGTCTTTCCTTCTCCATCTTTCTTCCCCCCTCCCCCCCTTTTTATGACTAGTACCTCTTAGTAGGCTGACAATTTCAGAACAGATATGAAGTCTTTGGTTCTGAGTGGGGAGAAATAGTTCACATTTGGAGGAAGCACAGCAGTTATGTTGTAGTTTTGTGACCGGTACCGAAAATCAGCGGGTTGAGCAGACCGCTGCCGTTGAATGAGGCTCCCTCCGTCGGGATGATCAGCCCTACTTCTCCCACTCGTGCACTCAGTGTGGGCTCCAGGATCTGCTTCATCAGTACATCGTTAGTCAGCACTGAAAGTACACTCAAAAGATAGCAATAATTACGGTGTGCTTGATAGGCTGACAGAGGAATGAAAAAGCACAACAAAAAACAAGTAAATGAGGTGGGCTGATGTCTTGAAAGACAAGTCAGCAGTTGAAGTATGATTTTTGAACCATCAGCTGACAGGCAAGCCTTAAAAAAGCCAGCAGAGTAACTAAATCAAAGTATATGAGGAGAGACCATTTTTATTTAACTGAATTTATGTCGGTTTCACTGCAGTAATTTTGGTATCGTTATCCATGATTTATATGGTGTGAGTTAGGTCATACTCTAGTCCATTGTGAGGTGTGGTGTTTGGGGTTTTTTTTCCAGTTAAATAGTTCAAAAGTGTATTTGGGAAGCTAAACATATAGATATGCAAGAAAATGAGAGAAACTTCTGAGATAGAGTGGAAGAGGAGGGTTCAATCTGCAAAATATTCTGAAGCACAAAATGCATGTAAAGTATTTGTGAAGATATATCGGTTTATAAAATAGTATCTGTAACAGCTTAAAAATGAAGTGAGATCAAGGAATACAGGAACTGCAGGAATCCCTGCAGGAAGAGAATTGCTAGTTGCGGTTGAATTTAGGAATTTTTAAGCTGCCCTGCTTCCAGTCAAAGGACAGGAATAAACATTTTATACTCTGACATTTTACAGAATTCCTACGGGAATGCTCATTTAAACAAACAAACAAAAAAAAGATGATGATTCTGGCACACTAGAAACATCTTGATCTGACCTGTGAGAAAAGATTCCTGAAGGAAGCTGGAAATGACAAAGATCTTAATTTAAATGCAGGAAAATTCTGAACTTCTGTGACCGAGGCACAGGGAACTCAACACTTTAAAAAACCATTTCTGTGTTAAAAATACAGATGATTTATTGCCTTTGTTAGACGTAAGGAAACTTTAATCTTCTGGGATGCCAGATCAGTATTTCTGATTAATCAAATACGTAAAAATAAGGTATTATCTGTATGATATACTTGATTAACAGTATCTTTGTCCTATTTGAAGCTTCATTTTTTATTTAACTTTTTAAAGTTTGAAAGTATTTCAATCCTTTGTACAAATTTTCTGTGGCACTGAGAGCGCTCTGTTTCCCAAGTGTTAATCATAGCCAATAATTTGTCTTGTGACGGGCTACGATCCAACACTTCACCGAAGGAAGGGTTACAGTTTCACGGAACTTAGCTCCAACTGAAGCAGGCTCAAGGTGTTGCAAAACTGAACCTTCAGTGGTTTTGAACTGGGAGGAAAATAAGAGCTATATTCTGATATCTTTCTTCCAGCAGAACAGTTTTATTTACTCCATAAAAAGTGACTTTATTGGGACTTTCCATTAAATGAGGTATTAACATCAGGATTGTAATGATGTCTCATAAATCTGAACAAAACTTACACACAAAACAAAGAGATTGTTTTTCAGAGTTATAACCAAGACTTTCATTGTTCTACAAAGGGGTTTGGAACTGCTTTAATCATATCACTTATTATTGCAGGGAGTCTCACAAACATCATTCACAGGACTTGTGGGGCAATAACTTAGTGTGGTTCAAAAAGGCCTGAATTGTAGCTTTTGGGTATAAGTTAATTTTTCATACTTTCTTTCTGTTTAACAATTTTCATTGAAATGGTAACAAAAATAATTGTGTTGTACATAGCTGGAAGGTCACTGCCTTGAATAGCTGGTTAAACAATCAGTATTTTCCACCAGAAGGACTGAAGATGAAAATGTTAGAACGTGAGCGTAGTATATTAGGACACATTAATTTTAGAAATTCATTTCTTTTGAGCTAGTGAAAAATAGGAGGAATTACAAATTCTCCGAAGCAAGAGAGAAAATTCATATAGTAGATTGACTGCAACATTGATGATCTAAGACAAATATAGGATGCATAGTTTTCTCGATTGAAGGAGAAATACAGCAGGTGACTTTTTTTTCCTCAACTCTACAGCTCTTCCATTCAACATAGTGTGCTGCCTGCTCTCTTTTTGTCTGCATTCTTCATACCCTGTCCAAAAGATTCACTATCTCATTCTCTTTAATTTCTGCCCAAATACTCTATTCAACGTTGCCGTATGCCACTGCCCCTCTAAATCAGATTACCTGAGTTTTGGAGGGGTGGGACATGTGCCTGAATGTTTGGGTTAGAGACTTAAATTTTCTGAAAACACTTAATGCTTTTCCTTATCTGAAAGCAAAGCAATCATTACACACAGCAAGAGGAATGGAAAAACTTTGGTGAAAGCACAGAAAATACAAAACTTTGTGAAAAGTAAAGTGAAAATTAGATTGGGAAGTTATTAGAATATTTAAAACTTACATAACTTATCTCTTTTTAATAGAGGATTTGTAGTACATATTATTTCCAATACCTCTAATTTGGCTTGAGGTGTTTTTGGCTTTGGGAGTGGTGTTAGGACGTTTTTAGTAATTATTGTCCTTGTTATGTGAAGCTCAGCAACTGATGAAATCTTGTGTAGTGAAGATTATATATGAATATGAAATTATATGAAAGCTACCAGTTGTAATTAAGGCTCAGTTGTTGTTTTTTTTTTCATTTCCATCCTGCAGTTAAACATAAAAAATATGATGCTGAAGGTATTCTATTTTATGGTGACTGTTAGAGAACAATGAACCTTGCAAATTTAATTTCGTGGTGTGAGAAAAATCAACGGCAGTGGCAGCCTGTTTGCAAGAAGTCTGTTCAGACACTGGCTTTGGGTTCTTTTTTCACGCTGATTGTATACCCAGATAAGTCTGTTCAGAGAAGTAATTCGTAATTTTTGTGAGTGTAAACAACTGGAGAGACAGACCCACTGAATAATATTTCAACTCCCCTAGAACTGATTTCATTGGTGACAGAGTTTATTTTATCTAGACAATTCATTGCATGGAAATAGAAAAAAGAATAAAAAATATTGATTGAAGGAGAGAAAACATCTATATAGTAAAAGTACAAGTTGATCTCATTTGAGCTGACTCTTATTGTTACCGAATACCTCGCACAGCAGTTTGATTTGTATAGAAATTCTGTGTTTTCCTGATTGTGCAAATGGGCAATTAAATTCTAAATATACACCTCATTCCTTGTACTTTGAAAGGAGTAATTACGTCCTTAATGTAATGCCCATGCTTAGTCCTACTAAACCTGTGTACTTCAGTTGGCTATAATTTTAAGCAGGCAGAATTATTGCTCAAAAATCCTTCATTTCAATATCTCACTGAAAATGTGATCTGCAGGAAAAAGTTTTTAACTAGTTTATGTATGTGGTTTCTATAAGTTTGCTATGTTGCAACTGTTACTTACCACCCTAATCACGCTGTTAAGAAACTTGATAAAAATAGCCGAGAACAAACAGCTCAGTCTTTAGAGATGCTCATGTTCATGAGTGTAAAGATTTTCTGTTTATCAATCCACACAGTTACCATTTTGTATTTATTTCACAATAATGCCGATTCAAATCTAAAACTTTCAGACCTCGCAATTCTTAGGCAAAATTTCATAAATTAAGAAATCTTTGGCTGCAAAATACATTAAATATGAACACAAATATAGAATTATTTGTATACAGATTTTTATTCCTTTCTTTTTTGAGTCAATACGGATAGGTTTGTATTCTCAGGCATTCTTAAATCAACATTTTCCTTACTGCACATTTTCCATGGATATATTAGAACTGTTTGTGTACTTTCAATTTATACATGCAAAACCTGTTACAAACACACACACATATACAAGAAGAATAACACATAATTTGGAGAGTCATACTGTAGAAGCCATTCAAAAAATGTAGGTCTTTTAGGGAAAAAAAAAATTGGGTACAAAATTTGCCAAAGATTAAGGAAAGCTACTCTGGGGAATGTAAGTTACAGGAAGAGGGAGCAGAGAAATTGCTGGTTTTGGATTTTTTTCTTAATTTGCATTCACAGTGTTGAAATATTTATCAAGCATAAAATCTAGGTAACTCAGAAATTTTATAGTGGTGTAGTAATTGCATTGAATTTGTTTTTTAATAGCGTTTCTTACTAATGCAGAAATTAAAGCATCTTAGTGTTGACTTAGGAAAATGCTGCATACGGCGTTTTAACTGCAATAATACATGCTAAATACAAATCTAAATGATTTGGTTTGTTTTAATATTTTTTGTTACACATAATCAAAATTTTCCCCATAGTTATACCCTTGAACAAGTCTCTTTTTGTATATGCTAAAATGGTTGCTAGTTAGAGAGATTTGGATTTGTTACTTGTGCTCTACGTGGTTTTTCTGAATTGTTTGTCTAAATTATATTAGATGTAGTTTTATATTTTCAATGGGGTAAGCCATGGCATACATATATCATCAGTTCAGTAAAATGAACGTTTATTTTATTGGGTTCAAAATTGTTCGGAGAATGTTAGAGTAATGCACAATTTTCCTGTGAACATGAGCAGCTAAAGTCTTTATCACGTAAATCCATTGCACGCTTTCTAAGACACTGCTTCAGTCTCTTCTCCCACTCCAGCAACAATTTTATTCCTGTTTCTAATCCTAAACTGAACCTCTGCTGATGACTCATCATTGATGGAATTTTTGTTCGGCTTAAAATTATCATGTTGGGGGAATATTGTCAATTTACATGAGCTTAAATTGTGACCTGTGGTTTATGTCCCAGTATTACTACTTTTGCTTGAGGCGTAGAGTTGAGGACTAGAAAGGCCTCCGCTGGGGGGAAAAACATTCCTATGCTAATTTGGACAAATAGCTTCTCCATCTTTCTGCTTCTCTTACTTAACTTGCAAAAATGTGATCGATAGCACTTAGCTATCTCAAACTTTTTTCGAATAGCACTGTATTAGAACGTTAATTTTAAAAAATGCAGTATTTAATCCATTTGGCCTCTGGATGTAGACTCAGCTAGCATCTCTGGAGGCTGGACTTTATTATGAAGCCTTCCTTTATGTACGTTATGTTGAAGCACAAATGAGGCTTTGCATAACCATCCATTGGCATATAGAGAGCTCACAGCACAGAGCACTAAAATAATCTTTTCTCTAAACTTGGTAGGGCAGTAAAAAATGTTTTTTTTTCCTGTAGTTGCTTCTGCGTTGGAGGCGTTTGCAAATTTGGAACAAAAAACTGCTTTAGGATTTGATCCAAACAGATAACAGATTATAATGTTGCTTAAAAAAACCAAAAACATTTGTAACGCAGTTGCCAAGTTTGAGAAAGAGCCCAGTTAAACCTATATAAGTCCCTTCTCATATATCATTAGAGATTTCCCATTCAAAATCTCTCCATTAATGTTATTTATGGACCATTCAAAGTAATATTATTTTATGTTTGGAGGAAATAAAACTTTGGGGATTAAATGTTTTACTTGTCAGTGTTCATTCCAGTAAATGTATTTTTCCCTAGCTAAATCCTAGAGTTCTTAAGATAATAGCTTGCACTTGTAAATACTTGTATCTGTGACCCTGATCTCTCTTTTCTCATCAAAAATGAAATAATTATGTTTCACAAACAGGTCAGCCAGCCAACCTTTGCTGCATTGTCCCACCAGTTCTATTTCAGTTTTGCTGTAGCCTAAACCTGACATTTTATAGTAAAACCAAGAACACAGCTATGACAAATTGACTCTTACCAGCAAGATGCTGGCTGTGACTTCATGAAAGCAGAAAGAAATTTGGTTCAGTTACGTTCCCATCGCACTTGATCAAATCCTGTTGGAGCACAGGTTCGCCCACGGGTGGACTGGTAGTACTGAACACGATTTCTCCTGGTCTTCACAGATTTTAGAGCAACAGTGGCTGGTCCAACTCC